>NC_080689.1:86142235-86369341 GCF_030445035.2 Dasypus novemcinctus | reverse complement strand
ATACACACATTCAGATTCACAGTTACACAACACAGACTTACTCATTGACAGGCCTCAACTACAATCAATACTAATCCACACTACCCAAGGGCAACCCAGCTGCTTCCAGAAACATGATCAAAGTTGAAGAAACATGATCAAGGTTCTTTCCCTTGAGATCAGTTTTTCTCACACCATCCCCAATTCTCACTCCCACAAGGAACTGGGAATTATCCCAATTATCCCCACCTAAGCCATCATGGAAAGCCCACCTATTCATCTAGATTTCTATTATTTTCTATCCCCAGCCATTCAGTGATTCCAGAATACACACCTTGTTCTCTTGTTCTTGAGGCTACCTGTAATGGAGGAAAAGAAAGCATGTGAGAGTCAGATTAGGCTGGGTATCGTTTACACAGGTCTTTTGCTCTCTTAGTTGCTATAGAAAACCAGGTGGGGATCCACTCTTAAGTCAAAGAACAAAAAAGCAAAGTAGAGGACACCTTTAGAAAAGGTGCAGACCCTCCCAGAATGTATTTCCTTCTATTCCTTTTTGGCAGACAATTACAAAATTATTAATCTAAGGAGAAAAAAATGCCACTAAGGCAGGGGGTCTTCTACATAGTGTCTCCCAACTGACACCACCGATGTTGAAGGCCCTCTGGCACCAGCTGTCCGTTGGTAAGAGAGTCTACCCATTCCTGCTTACCCCCAAGTAGACAGTACCTAAATTCTATACTCTACATGATGAATTTTTCAAATCTGAATTTGATTGCAAAAGAAAGAAACCAAGAAACCAACACATTTATTTTAAATAAAGAACGTCAACCCTACCTTTGTGTTAGATGGGTTCTCCTCATCTGCCCTGGCATTAGGGAGTTCCTCAGATGGGTCACCTGTGGGAGGTGGGAAGACACAGAGTAACTCTCAGTATATCAGGAATACTTCTCATGAATTATTCTGGGAACATTGCTTGACTCGTGATGCTTCTCTTTATGGATGTTGGTTATACCAAACCTGAACTGGGCTGCTACTGGGCCACCGACTGCATAAATGTTATTTCTCTTCTCATCTATATACATTATCTTTTTTCTCTGTGTGGGAAAGTGTCAAAGCACTTGCTTATCTATCAATGTCTATGAGTTCATTTTCCTATTTTTCTATCTATTGCTGTGTGTTGAAAGATATGCTGCTCATTAGGTGGTGGAGAAAAAAATTACAGTATTTCCCCCATACTTACCATTAGGGAGGGCAGTGGGTAAGTGAAAGCATCAATAAGTAAGTTTGTCAAATGAAAATTTTGGATAAACCCCAAGGATAAAAGGAAAGGTGCATATTGGTTCATTTACTGACATTTAGAAACTCAGGTTCTTAAAACTAGCTTTGGAAAACTAGTTATATGAATGGAAGCAATAGATTCCCTAAACATACTGAGTTATGTATGCATTTCAGGATGCTTAGAAATGGTAAAGCATGTTAAAAACCAACTTTAGTACACTTCGTCTTATGAAATGCCTCACTTCTGATGTCTAGCCATCCATTTTAACTCCAAATTCTGAAATAAATAATTTACTTGGCCCTTGCTGAGTTAAAAAACAGCGGCAAAACAGACATGGAGCTGAGGAGAAGATGGAAGGGTACAGAACAT
This sequence comes from Dasypus novemcinctus, assembly GCF_030445035.2. Taxonomy (NCBI): domain Eukaryota; kingdom Metazoa; phylum Chordata; class Mammalia; order Cingulata; family Dasypodidae; genus Dasypus; species Dasypus novemcinctus. Next base: position 86,367,714 of record NC_080689.1, on the reverse strand, counting down.
TAAAAGAAATACTAAATTTTTCTAATGGGAGATTCATTTTAAGGCAACCAGCTTGATAGAAGGATCTAAAATATGAACGAAGTAGTAAGAGACAAGTATAAAGCTCATCCGAAATGTTGTAGGATGAGTTAGAGAGGAGAAACTAGAAACGAATGAGGAGAATATTCTGTTGAAAAATCACTAGCCAAATTGAGGGGTAGTAGCTAGATTAAGTAAGTCAGTATGTTCACACCTCTTGAGCAGCAATTGAGATTTCCCATCTCTATGAGCCGTACGAACGAAGCTGGGAGCTTTTCCACCTGCCACCAACTTCAAATCTCTCTGGGCACAGAGTGACAGTTAGAACCGTGAGGCAGATGTGCATCATGAAGTAACCATGGCGACCAGTCATCACAGAATTTTCAGAGGGAATGCCTTCTCCATATTGCAAGGTCCAACTGCTGCTGTGCGGCCATTTTCCTTTGCCACCAGCAATGACTGGGTGTTCTTATTTCTCCACATCCTCTCCAGTACTTGTTATTTTCCATGTCTTAATAAGAGCCATTCTAGTGGGTATGTTATGATATCTCATTTTGGTTTTGAATTACATATCCATCATAGCAATGACAGTGAGCATCTTTTTATGTGCTTTCTTGCCATTTTTTACCCTTTGGAGCCATATCCAAGACTTTTGCCCATGTTTCAAAATGTATTTTTAGTTTCATTTTTTCACTGTTAGAAACATTTATTTTGATTCAGTCTACCATAAATAACTCAGGAGAGATTCCACTCAGCCTCAGATGCAATATTTTGTTTATTTTTCAGAGATATATACATCACACAAAATGTTCCATTAAAAAATGAAGGAGATTCCCATATGCCCCATTCCCCACAACCCCCATTTTCTCACATCAACAACTTCTTTCATTAGTGGTGTACATTCATTGCATTTGATGAATACAAATTTTGGAACATTGCTACACACATGGATTGTAGTTTACTTTGTAGTTTTCACTCTCTCCCAGTCCATTCAGTGGGTTATGGCAGGATATATAATGCCCTGCATCTGTGCCTGCAATATCATTCAGGCCAACTCCAAGTCCCCAAAACGCCCCCATAATATGCCTCCTTTTCCCTGTCACTGCCTTGAGCAACTCCAGTGGCCACTGTCTCCACATCAGTGATATAATTTCTTCCATTGCTAGAGCCACAATAATTCCGTAGTCGAATACCGGTAAGTCCACTCTAGGTCATATTTCATTTCCCAATCCTGAGGACTCTGGCATGGCGATGCCCACTTCACTGCAATTGACAGCAGCTTTGTCCGTTTTTTAATTGGGTTGTCTTTCATTCTATATATGTCGACCTTCATGATACTTTATATTTTCTAGATAGAAAACCCTCATTGGATATATGGTTTCCCCATATATCCTTCCATAGAATTAGATTGCTTTTGCTTTCATTATAAAGGCATTTTAGGCACAAAGGTTTATAATCTTGATTAGGTCTCACTTATCTATTTTTCTTTTGTTGCTTTTGCTTTGGGTGTAAAATCTAAGAAGACATTGCCCTGGAGAACTCCCTCCCACCCATGCATTCCCAATCAATGATACCTCACTCCAGAGTTTCCAACAACTGAGGGAGGGCTGAGTTCCCATTCCGGGAAACTCTGCCCCACTCCCCACTGGAGCAGCAACAATACCCAAGTACAAGGGCAAAGACCAGTGAAGAAGGATGGTCCAGTGATGGGCCCTTGATACTGATGACTATGTTTATGGGCCTAAGTGCTTTAAATTACAAGTAGGCCTAAACTGTAGGGTGCCTAAGAGTTACATCCCAAGAGCCTCCACATTGCTCAAATGTGGCCACTCTCTAAGCCAAACTCCGCATGTAAGTGCATTACCTTCCCCCCAGTGTGGGATATGACTCTGGGCATGAGGCTCCCTGGTACTGAGGTATTACTACCAACACCTGCTGGTGATGTACCTAGAAAAAGACCTTGAATAAAACGGGTAAGTGGTAAAGACAGATGAGTTTATATGGCTAAGAGACTTCAAAATGAGTTGGGAGGTCTTCAGAGGGGTTGCACTTATGCTCATCTCAGCAGGATCTCAGAGACAGCCAAAGTAGGTACAACCCCAGGGAAGGGTCCTTCTGAGGGGTACAGACACACCCAGGTTCTCTGATCATGACAGATGGCTCTGGAGTTCACTGCCTCATCAGTGGAATTTGTGCTCCTGAGTGTGCAGTTGGATTCAGATGTGACTTCTCTATGCATGCTTCTTCTGTCACTTTTCCCTTACCTGTGATAGGTGCTGGGTTTGGCATATGCTCAGGAGACTTGAATCTCTGGACTGCCTATATGCCAGCTGGGTCCTGGGCCTCAGCAGAGTTGTAACACCTACTCTCCTTTTCTTTGGACTTGCCCATGTCAACTAACAGGGAGGTGAGGATAGTCAACCACTGCACCAGGGAACCAAGAGAGTGTACAAATGCAAGCGGGAGAATTCCACCCATCAGCCATGTGGGATCTAAGCCCCCTTTTGATTTTAAAGTTGGAGTGGACATGGCCATCCCAGGGTCCTCAGGATGCAGGAATAAAATAGAATGGATTTACTGGTATTCTCCTATAGAATTGTCATGACTCTAGCATTGGAAGAATTAAATTATTTCATTGATGTGAAGACAGTGGCCATGGGAGTTGCCAAAGGCAGGGACGGGGGAAAAAGAGGTGTGATATTGGGGCATTTTCAGGACTTGGGAGTTCTCCTCAATGATATTGCAGGGACAGATGCGGGCATAATATAACCTGCCATAACCCACTGAAAGGACTGGGAGTGAATGCAAACTACAAAATAAACTATAATCCATGCAGTGTAGCAATGCTCCAGAATGTGCTCTTCAAATGCAATGAAATCTACCGCCCTAATGAAAGAAGTTGTCGATTGGAAGGAGTGTGTGTGTGTGTGTGTGTGTGTGTGTGTGTGTGTGTGTAATGCAGTATATGGGAACCTTTATATTTTTTAATGCAATAATTTCTGTGATCTATGTATCCTTAAAGTAAGAATGATAATAATAAAAAATATTTTTAAAAAACAAAACTAAATATTGCCCAACTCATGGTTCTGAAGAACTTCTTAAGTTTTCTTCTACAAGTTTTATGTTCCTAGTTCTTTTAAGTCTTTATACGTTTCAGTTAATTTTTGTATATGATATGAGATAGTTGTCCTCCATCATACTTTTACATATGGATGCCCAGTTCTGCCAGCATCAGTTATTGAAGAGACCATTATTTCCCCATTGAGGGTACCTGGCATCCTTGGGAAAAATCAATTGGCCATGAAAGTGAAGGTCAATTTCTGAACTCTCACTTTGATTCCATTGATCTATATATTTATTCTTAGGCCAGGACCATGTTTTTATGACCACTGCTGCTTTGTAATAAGTTTCAAGTCAAGAAAGGTGTGTCCTCCAACTCTGTCTTTCATGATGGTTGTGACTTTTCAGGATAGCATATCCTTCCAAATAAATTTGATGATTGTCTTCCATTTCTGCAAAGCTGTTTATTGCAATTTTCATTGGGATTGCATTGAATCTATCATTCGTTTTTGGTAGAGTTGATATCTTGGCAATATTTAGCCTTCCAATCCGTGAGCATGCAATGTCTTTCCCTTTATTAGGTCTTTGATTTCTGTTTGCACGGTTTTGTAGTTCCCATACATAAGTTCTTTACAACCTCGGCTATATTTATTCTGAGATAGTTGATTTAATTGTAATTGGAAATGGATATTTTTCTTCATTTCCTCCTTGAAACGCTCATTACAATCATTCACAAATATTACAAATTTGTGGGTGTTTATCTCATAGGACATCACTTTGCTCAATTTCTTTCTTGCTCTAGTTAGTATATTTGTTGTAGATTTATGAGGCTTTCTATACATGGATCTTGTGGTTTGCAAATAGTGAAAATGTTACTTCTTCCTTTCCAATATGGATGACTTTTATTTATTTTTCTTCTCTGCTTGCTCTAGCTAGAATGTCCAGTACAATGCTGAAGAGCAGTGGTGACAGCGGGCATCCTTGTTTTGCTCCAGATCTTAGAAGGAAAGCTTTCGATCTTTCATCATTCAGTATGGTATTTGCAGTGGTTTGTTCCCTATATGCCTGTATTAGTCAGCCAAAGGGGTGCTGATGCAAAGTACCAAAAATCTTTTGGCTTTTATAAAGAGTAATTATTTGTGGTAAAAACTTACACTTATAAGGCCATACAGATTCCAACGCATGGCTGCTTCCCAACCAAAGTCAATTGCCATGTGTTGAGACAAGATGGTGGGTGTTCTCTGCCTCCTTGTTTCTTCCTCTTAAGGCTGCCCGCCCAGTTTCTTCCAATCTCAGCTTTATGCTGGCATAGGGCTTGTCTCTCTGGGCAAGCAATCAGGCAAATGACTCATCTCTCCTCAGGGCTCCAGAACTGACAAAAGTTCTCTGTTCCTTGTCTTCTTCTCTCTTCCTGTGTGTTGTCTTGAGTAAGAGTCCTTGATAAGGGGGTGGGTACTCAAACATGAGTCACACCCTCCTGACTTGGTTGAATCAAAGCCCACATTTCACAGGTCAATTTTAAAAATATATTTTTATTTATTTTTAAAAGATACTTAAGATTACATAAAATGTTTCATAAAAACAATATAAGGGATTCCCATATGCCCAACTCCCCACCCCTCCCACTTTTCCTCTCATGAACAACTTCTTTCATTAGTGTGGTACATTCTTTGCAATTGATGAACACACTTTGGAGCATTGCCACCAAGCATGGATTATAGTTTACATTGTAGTTTACATTCTCTCCCACATAATTCTGTAGGTTTTGGCAGGATATATAATGGTCTGTTTCTGTCATTGCAGTGTCATTCAGGACAATTCCAAATCTTAACTAGTAATTTAGTTAAAGACCTCTGTGGTGAATCTAAGGCAATCAAAGTGGGTTACACTCAGAGGAACAGGCCCATTTACAAAATAATGTCTTTCGGGGGTTTACAAACATAATGACGCTTGGGAGGTCCATTGGTTATTTCAAACTGCCACAGTGTTCATTCTTGTGTACAGGGCATTTCCTTTTATTCTTACTTTTCTAAGTGATTTTATGAGGAAAAAAACCAGGATTTTGTCACATGCCTTTTCCACGTAAATTGAGATGATCATTTTTGTTCCCTTTTTGTCAATATGGTGTATTATATTAACAGATTTTCTTTTTTTGGAACCACGCTTGCATAATGGGGATAATTCCACTCCTTTTTATGACTAAATAATATTGCAATCTGTGCCTGTATGTGTGCGTGTGTGTGTGTGTGTGTGTATACCATGTTTTGCTTATCTATTCATTAGTTGATTGATAATTTGAGGTCCTTCCATCTTTTCACAATTCTGGATAATGGCCTTATGAACACTGGTGTACAAACATCTTTTCATGACCCTGCTTTCATTTCTTTAGGGTATATATCTAGTGGTGGATTGCCAGGTCATATGGTAGTTCTATACTTAGATCTCTCAGGAATCCCCAGTCTCTCTTCCATAGCCACTGGCCTTGAAAGAGTGTTCCTTTTTGTCCTCATCCTCTCTACATGTTATTTTCTGTTTTTAATAGCAACCATTTTAGTGAAAAGATATCTCACTGTGGTTTCAATTTGCATTTTCCTAAAGGCAAATGGTGTTGAGCATCTTTTCAAGGTCCTTCTGGCCCTATGCTTATCTTCTGTGGAGAGCTGTCTTTTCAAATCATTGATTGGAGGTTTTTGATGTGGATTTCATCTCTTTACTTGTAACTGCTCTGTTGAGACTTTCTTTTCTAGAGTCACTGTAGGTTGCTCATGTGTTTCTAGGAATGTATCTATTCCGTCTAGGTTTCTAAATTGTTGGCATACAATTGTGTGCTCTTAAGATCTGTTACAGCTTGATGTTCTTTTGTGACTCTCAGAAGATCAAGTAATTAAACTATACATGCCTGTGAGCGTGTGGTTCTTTGATTGGACTGCATGATTTCAGAAATAGAACCTCACGTGTATGTCGTATTGAGTTTTGACAAGTCTTCCAAATCCACTCAATGGTGGAAAGAATAGCCTCAATAATGATGCTGGAGAACTGGATATCCATATGCGAAAGAGAGATGGAAGACCCCTATCTCATATCATGTACATAAATTACCTGAAAATCTATAAAGTCTTAGAAGAGGTAATGTTGGGAGCAGTCAATATGAGTATACACTGAGTTCAGCAATGCCAGCAACATGGCCGCCAGAGCAGAGCCCACTTCCTTGTTCTTCTTCGTCCCTGCTCCTTTGTTCTCCGTTTCCCGCCACTGCCCAGACTGATAATGCAGTGTGCAGGCTCAAGGCGTGAGACTAAAGTCTGCCTTCCACCCCAGCAACAGCAGCTACCAATCCCTAAACCCTGCCACTTACCGCAGCAACAGCGACAGCCAATCCCTAACCTCCACCTCTCCCTATTCACTGCCCCTTCCCAAGAGTATATATGCTTTGTTCCCTCAATAAAATTTTTGCAGCTTGATCAGAACACTGTCTTGCTGTCATTCTTCGTGTCTCTTGTCCCACTGTTCTTTCTTGGCAGGTTTCGAGCCCTCGTTACCGTCCCCTGGGCCGGGACAAGGTAGAAACATTAAACTTGTACAAGAAAACATAAATACGGCCTTCAGCATCTTGTGTTAGGAAATGTTTTCTTAGAATTTATACCAAAAGCACAGATAGGAAAAGAAAATAGATGAATGAGACCTCACCAAATTTAAAAACTTTTGTGCCTAAAATGACTTTACCACAAAGACAAAAAGTCAGTTAATTCCAGGGTAGAAAATATTTGTAAACCATATATCCAATAAGGGTTTTATTTCTAGAATATATAAAGAACCCTAAAGTTCAACAAACAGTGAAAAACAACCCAATTAAAAAATTGGAAAAAGACTTATGTCCTTCAAAGATGATGTATAAATTTCTAGAAAGCAGGTGAAAAGAGGTTCACCATCATTAACTATTAAGATATGTTACTCAAAACCAAAATAAGATACCATTTCATACCTACTAGAATGACTGTTAAAAAACACAAAACTGAAAATAAGTATTGGAGAGGATGTGGAAAAACAGTAGTACCCATTCATTGCTGGTGGCAAAGGAAAATGGTCACAGGGCAGCAGTTGGACCTCGCAATATGGAGAATACATTCACTCTGAAAATTCTGCGATGACTGGTTGGTATGGTTATCTTATGATACATATATGGCTCATGGTTCTAACAGTCACTCTGTGCCCAGTGAGATTTGAAATTGGTAGCAGATGGAAAAGCTCCCACATTCATTCCTATGGTTCATAGAGATGGGAAATCTCAATTGCTGCTTGAGAGATATGATCACTGACCTACTTAATTAATCCAACCCCCCCAAATATGGTTATTTTTTTCAGAAAATATTCTTTTCTTTCTTTAGTTTATCGTCTCCAATTGGTCCTACAGACTTTTATATGTGTTTTATGCTTCTCTTAGTGTTGAATATATATATTAGGTCCTTCTGTCAAACTCATTGCCTTAAAATGAATCTCCCTTTAGAGAAATTTAGTATTTCTTATGATTTTCTGTATCTTTCACTCTCTTCCTCATGGCCATGTCCATTGTGATTTTTTTTTTTACCAAGGAAGGATGTAGTCAATTATTTATTTCAGATTATATAGTAAATCTGGAATTACTGTGATCGAAAGTGAGACATTTCACATGATGATAAGTCTGAAAGTTTGTTTTTAACATACTTTTCAACTTCTATTCATCTTGAAATGAGTATATAACTAAGTATATGTGGGGTCTGTTCCTTCCATTCACATAATTAGTTTTCCAAAACTAAAAACTTGAATTTCTAAATATCAATTTCTGAACCAACATGCACATTTGCTTTTATCCTTGTGGGCTAATCTAAAATTTTCATTTTTACATAGTTATATATCAATGCTTTCACCTATCCATTTTCCTCCATAATGGTAAGTGTTGGGAAAAGAGAGGACATTTTCTCCACTGTGCAGTGAATAGTCTTTCAATACACAGTGATATTCAGAAAATTAGTTCAATTAACTCATAGCAATTGATAGATAACCAAGTACTTAGGCAGTTTCCACACTGAGAAAACATAATATATATAGATAAAAGAGAAATAGAATTTGCGCAGTGGATAGCCTAGTAGGTCAATTTTTGTTTGTTAACAAACATTCATAAACAGAAGCACATTGTAAGAGTCAAGCATTGTTACATGAGTAATTCACGAGGTGCATTTCTAATATACTGATAGTTACTCTCTATCTTCCCATCTTCCACAGGTGATCCGTTGGAGGAACTTCCTAATTCCAGGGCAGATGTGTAGAATCCATATAAGACCAAGGTAAGACTTCCTTTCTTTGTTTGAAATTGATGTGTTACTTTCTAGGTTTCTTTTTCAATCAAGTTCAGATTTGAAAACCTGATTATGTAGATAATAGAATTCAGTACTGTCTGATTGTGGGTAGTGGGCATAGATAGACTCTCTAACTAACAGATACCTGGTGACAGAGAGGCTTCAGTTTTTGTGGCCTCGGGTGGGAGACTCAAAGATAGAAGACCTTTTCCTCAGCGACAAAGTTTCCTCTTTGGATTAATAATTTTTGAATTGCCTACCAAAAAGGAAGAGAAAGAAATAACTTTTAGGAAATTGTGCACCTTTTCAAATGGTGTCCTCTACTCTTGATTTTGTGTTCTTTGACTCAACCATGGTTTCTCATCTGATTTTCTAGAGTAACTAAGAAAGCAAAAGACCTGTGTAAACAGTACACAGCATGATCTGATCCTCATATGTTCTTTCTTTCATTACAGGTGGCCTCAAGAACAAGAGAAAAAGGTGTGTATTTGGGCATCTCTCACAGGCTGAGGATAGAAAAGGATGGAAATCCAGATGAGTCCCATTGGTTTTTCCTTGATGGTTTTAGTGGGGAAAACTGGTGTAATTCCAGATTCCATGTGAGAGTAAGAATTGGGGTGTGGTGAGAGAAACCGATCTCAAGTGTAAGAATTTGAACGTTTCTGAAGTCCCTGGAAGCAACTCCATTCCACTTCAGTGGTATGGATTTGTTTGAATTAGAGTTAAGGGATGTCAATGAACAAGTCTACATCATATTATTGTATATCTGAGTATATATATGTGAGTGTGCTTGTATTTCTTCATACTAGACAGTGTTATGTTTACACAGGAAAATTATTACTGTCAACTCTGACAACAAAATACTTCCTTCTGAACCACAGCAAAATTTACTATAGTAACTCACTGAACTCTGATCAAGCCATATGTGGTGTCTGTGTTTACTATACACACACATCAGATGGAAAAGAGAGGCACAGAGACAACTGTCAACAATGTTACTAGCTTCTATGGCTTAGAGCTAAGATATGTACCCAGGCATGTGGCCTGAATGTTAAAACTGTAAACATGCACTTAAAACTCAGACATGGTAATATTACTCAACATACATGGGAATACTAGACAAAATTAGCATCTGTTCATGTATTTGAAATTTTGCAAGCCTGTAGAGTACCCAACCACTGCCCATTGTTACAAGATACTGCCAGTATAACATAACCCAGGGCCCTTCTCAAAGCATCTCACTGTAAATTTCCCATTCTTTTTGCCATCCACAGATCTAAGAGTTCAAGGTCAACACTTAAGACAAGAAAGTCAACATCTGTTAGAGTTGGATCACTCTTTATTCCCTGACGAATCTAATTATAATTGGAGAGATACTTTAGTATATTTCATAACATTATTTTCATGAGCCCATGAAATGCTCCAATCTGACAAGCCATGGGCCTCACATACAGCAGCAGGTAAGAAATAAAAATCCCCCTGGGTTATTTTGTCCCCCAAAATTCTTTTTTTGCCTATGTCAGTCTTTTCGAAGAGTCTTGTTCACCTGGATTAGAGACCCTCTATGCTCAACCTATGTCTACTCTCCTGAATGAGTGCTTATTGCCAGTGTAGATAGAGTGCCAGATCATTTCATGAATATACACACGTAACAAAAAAGGAAGCCAAGAAGGAAACTAGTATATGAAAAAGAGCAGTTACTTTTAAATGTTAGGATTTCAATATTTTAATTTTCAATATTTGATGACCTTTATAGTAACAGTTTACTGGTTAATTACAATAAAATATTGTGCCCAAAATTCAATAATCCAGTTCCCCAATTGAATTTAAAATTTCATTAAGTGATGACAAAAGCAGAGGCAGCATAAATGGATCTGTGTAAGGTGGTTTTGGAAGGTGTAAAGAAGCTATTGGAGGTTAGGCTATGCTCGCAGTCAGATGGAGTTATGGGACACAGTGTCATAATGCATATTTTAGTATTTACACATTTGTAGATTGTGCTTCTAATCCCTTCAGATGCCTTAGTTAGAAATATGAGGAAACTTTTTCATATTTTCCGTCAACCTTTCCTTTACCTATCTTTTATTTTATTTTACATTTTCTGGTTATGAAACATCAATAATGATCAATTTGATCTATTTTTTTCTTTGTGTTTTACATCATAAATTAATTTTTTAGATGGTTCCCATAATAACACAAATTAGACATTTAAGGTGTTTCATTGTTTTGTTGCAGCAAAGTCAGGAGTACTGAATAACAGAGAAACTCAAATCCAGCACTCAGACATGGAGGAACAGATTTATTACATGTGGGCCCAGAGTAGAGTCGATGTCCAAATTCTGAGCCCCATTTTTCATTTTCTGTAGGTTTATATAGGATTTCAGGTGGGATCGGCATAACTTTTGCTAATTGGCTAATGCACTGCTTGGCAAATTTTGCAGGCAGGGTTTCAGAAGCAGAATGCAGGTGCAAGGCTGCACTTTTAAAGGCTGATTTACAGATGCAGGGGCAGAAATTACTTGTTAGATATTCTCCTGCTAGGCCATGTTTTCACAGACTGATTTACAGAAGCAGGGGCAGGGGTCACTCATTTGATGTTTTCCTGCAAGGTCATATTTCCCTGAGGAAGATGCATGTTACTCCTATTTCTGCTGTTAATAGGTCTAAGGCTCTCCTGTTTTGCAGGGCTACTGTGGCTAGTGAGTTGACTTGGCTCTGGAGGGAGACTGTGGAGTCAACAACATGTTCTATGCCCTCATTTAATTCTCAGGAGAGTTTGTAATAAAAGTTGAAGGAAGAACCTAATCCTCCAAGTCCAGTTCCTATTTCTGCAACTATACCTGCTCCTATAAGGGTGGTGGCAAGCAATGTTTGTTTGGCCCACTCTTGGTGCAGGTTAAGGGCTTGTTCTACCTCATTTTCAGTATATACTGACACTTTTGGTGTTAAGAACACCATGATGCAATTCCCTGTCCAATTGGCTTCTAAGCATCTATATGCAGTGCTCCCACATAGGAAGAACAATCCTGGGAGGTTACACTGGGTCACGTTGTTTGCTAGGGTTTTACTGGCAGTACATAAGTTTGCAGGGATTTTCCCAACCAATTCTGGTGTTAAATCAGAGTTTTTCCCCAGATAGCAGGTTATATTGTTTTGATTGCCTTCTGAGAGAACTAGCTGGATGTTGAGGGCCATGGAGCCAATAGGGGCAACTACATTTTTAATTTTAGCTAAGGTTTGTTTGGGGGTCCACCCTGGAGGAGATGGGGTGCCTACAAGGTTTTCTCGAGAGGGGCAGGCACAGTCGACAGATATTGGTGTCCAGGTGAGTGTTAAGGAGGAGGGTATTAGTGGTGTTGACTAGCTGCTCCACCTGCTGAATGGGGGCTATGAGCTGAGTAAGTTGGCAGAGTCATTTGAGGTTTGCCCACTGATATAGATATTTGGGACCTTTGGCTAGTCAGATGAGTTTGGCGCAGATCTGTTTTAGGACTTTTTCCTGGGCTTGGTTGTGCATTCCGCCCCCATCAGACATGTCTATTTGTGGGCGATAGGTCCAGCCTATAGTTTCCCCTGGTTTACCCCATGTTTTGCAGTTGGCCCAGTGTTTCATTACACCCATCCAGAACTTTTGCCCATTTTCTGAACATAGGGTAAGAGTTTGGATATCGTAACATTTTGCTGGCATGTAAGTGTAATATTTAAAGGCAGGCACAGGAGACCATTTTTTCTTGAGCTGCTTTAGCCTCTGTGTCGCAGTGGATACTATGGCCTTGTAGCACCCAGTACAGTGGGGGTAAGCATTGGCAGTGGCCCCAAGCCAAGTGAAGAAAAACAACTTAAAATAGCAAAGCATCCCACAAGACTCAAGTACACTATTAAGATTAGTGTCCTTTCAGCTACACTCCAGTCTCTGGGAGGTGTAGCTTCCAGTCCAAAACAGGAAGCTGAGCAGTCCAAAGAGTAGTAGGAACCACAGGGAACAGGAGTACATCTAGTTGGGTGATGATGATTCTCGGTGGCTCTGGGCAATTAGGATTTTCAAGGAAGAGTCAGGTACAGGGTAAGCTATCCAGTAGTCTTGATTTTTTTTTTAAATTGAAGTGTGCCCTTTTAACTCTAGTATGATGAATCCAAGAGACAATACCTGAAACTTTAAGAGCAGTGGAGTTACAAGGATAACAGTATGTGGGCCCATCCAGGTGGGCTGGAGGGGCTCCTTTTCCCAGTCTTTTACCCAAACTAGGTCTCCAGATAAGTGTGGGTGTACTGGGTGGCCTAATGAGATGGGATCCGAGACAGGACAGTTTTGTGTATTTGGGCCAGGGTTTATCCTTGTTGTTGGCTAAGTTCCCTTGAAGGAAAATATTAGGACCAGAGAAAGTGAAAGGGGTAAGAAAAGAAAAATATAATAGTAGTATTGATAGTGAGTGTTCGCAAAAGAACCATGTGAGATCTAGGAGAATGGATATACCTATAATGAGATCATAAACTGAATATGGGAAGGAATATAGTATGAATTAAAAGGTCAGTGTGCCAGGCCCAGAGCCTCAAGAGACTTCAGCTCCTACACTTTGACTTATTGGACTTACTCCACTCAGCTAACATGGAGTTGAAGAAGGTCAACCACCACAACATGGAGCCTAGAGTGTCTACAACTAGAAGCGGGAAGAGTGCATCCAGTACCCATGTGGAATCTAAGCCCTCACTTGACATAGGTGTGCAATGGACACAACCAATCCAATGTCCACAGAGAAAATGTGGAATGGGTGTGGGAACGGTAGCCATGGGGGCTGCTGGGTGTGGGGAACGGGAGGAAGAGATGAGATGTGGAGGCGTTTTCGGGACGTGGAGTTGTCCTGGATAGTGCTTCACGGACAATTACGGGACACTGTAGATCCCCCCAGGGCCCACTGGATGGAACGTGAGAGAGTCCGGGCTATGATGTGGACCATTGACTATGGGGTGCAGTGATGCTCAGAGATGAACTTACCAGGTGCAATGGATGTATCACGATGATGGGAGAGAGTGTTGCTGTGGGGGGAGTGGGGGGCGGGGGCGGTGGGGTTGAATGGGACCTCATATATTTCTTTCAATGTAATTAAAAAATAATAAATAAATATTAAAAAAAAAAAGGTCAGTGTGGTCAGCAGAGAGGGATAGAGAAAAGAAAGGACAAAAATATAAAGAGTGAATAAAAGATAGAAAACAGAATAGAGGTATTAGAGATAAAAAGTCAGAAATATTGGCGACTAACCAAAGAGAGGTGGAATGTAAGAGAAACAATAAATGATGGAGGCTAGAAAGATGTGAAGGAAAGGGAATAGGATTGGTAGCCAAAATCAGTACACACAGAAAAGAGGAAATTGAGGATGAGGAAGCACAGCAAAGAAGAAGTGTTGCCTGCAATATCTAATATTAAAAAAGAAAAGAAAAAAGAAGATAATGAAAAAAAAAGTAAAAAAGAAGGGGGAAAAAAACAAGCAAGAAAAAAAGAAAGAAAAAAAAAGGGCCACGGTGGGTAAAGAGGAAGGAAAAGCAGTAAACAAACCAAAAAAAAAAAAAAAAAAAAAACACAAAACAAACAAGCAAAGCCTTAGGCAAGGAATGCTCTTTGCAATTGAATAAACTGCTTAGGAGTCTGACCTTCCCCCTTTTTCCCTTCCTCACTTCCCTCTCTCCCAAGGTAATATGAAGGCTGTGTGAGGGTTCCGGTAGGACATTCAAATGGGCCCCTGGTGAACCAATTCACCTCAGAAAGTAATGTCTCTTAATTTCTTGAGAGAGAGCACCCACCTCTTGCCAGGGACCCTAAATATACTATTGGAAGCCTGCAAAGCATGTCTTACTGTCCCTCTCAGGTGTGCTACAGGGGGACTAGTTAATTTTTTGACTCCACCTTCTCTCAGACCAAGTTTCCTATCTCCGCAGGGCATTTAGGTAAATCAGGCTCTCTCAAAGAATTTGCCTCTCCTCTCTTCCTAGTCTCTCCCCAAGTCAGCTGATATGCTCCTCCAAACTCAATAAAATGGGGGACCGGATAATTGAACCCACACTCCTTGGACCCCTCTGTACCTCCCACCTAAACCCTCCCATTCTTGGAGATAGTCCATGACAAGAGGACGAGGGCAATGCCGGATTTCTGGGAGGGCTGGGCTTGAGAAACAGAGGCCCAGGAGGATGTGGAGTTGGGGTACGTAAGTCTGTGAAATGTGGGTTGCAGGGGTTCAGGAAACACAGGCTTGGGGTTCACGTGTTTGGGGAACTTGGGGCTTGGGAATGCTGCTGTGTGACTGGTAGTTCTCAGGGAGCACTGAGGCCCTTAGTCCTAGGGGGAAGGGATTTGTTTTCCCATGGCTTCCTAGTTCAGTGTTAGAAACCCACAGCTTTACCTTGAGGAAGCCCTAATTTTGTGGCAGTATCTCTAGATTGATGTCCAGACACCTCCTGCTTTGTAGGTTCCTGAAACAGCCCACTCTGGCAGGATTCTGTCACCACTTAGCTGGTCCTTTTGCAGGAGAGATGATGATGGTGCACGTATTCGGACACCATCTTGTACCACCTCCCCTCCCTCTGCTTCTTATTTGTAAGCATTTCTTTGTAGCACTTCCCTTTCTCCATCTTTATAAAAAAATAAAAAAAAATTTCTCCAACTTCCTCACCCACTGTATTTTAACTTTGCACACATTTCCAAATCTACCATGCATCTTGAATTAACTCATGTAACTCTGAATTGCCCAGGCAAGCAGTTGTGCTGGAAGGCAGAAGCCTTGAACCACACTGTATGGAGGGGCTCCTGTGAAATTGTTTCTAGGCTGGGCTCTCCCCCAACAGGTTTTTTCCTGCACATGTCACTCTGGAAATGCAAGTGTGTTCTCTTCCCTGGAGTTGGCTACACTTTTTTAGGAGGAGGAGCATATTTATATTGTTTTTTTTTTTTTCCCTGGGAATACACAGAAGGAATTCAAAATGTAAAAAAAAAAAAGGAGGAAGGAGGGGAAAAAGAAATGTTAGTGTGGAGTGGTAGGATGAGGAGGGAAAGGAAAACAAGTTGATATGCACTCAGATGACTTTTTTTAAAGATTTATTTATTTCTGTCCCCTCCCCCGCCTTTTCTGTTATCTGTGTCTATTTGCTGTGTCTTCTTCCTCTGCTTCTGTTGTCAGCAGCATAGGAATCTGTGTTTCTTTTTGTTGCATCATCTTGTTGTGTCAACTCTCCATGTGGGTGGCACCATTCCTGGGCAGGCTGTACGTTCTTTCACACTGGGCAGCTCTCCTTACGGGGCACACTCCTTGCAAGTGGGACACCCCTACGTGGGGATACCCCTGCATGGCTCGGCACTCCTTGCACGCATCAGCACTGCGCACGGGCCAGCCCCACACGGGTCAAGGAGGCCTGGGGTTTGAACCACAGACTTCCCATATGGTAGACAGATGCTCTAACTGCTGGGCCAAGTCTGCTTCCCTCAGATGACTCTTAACTTACTCTTTGACACTACAGGAAATTCAGCATTCCTGAAGAGTTTAGTGGACTGGATTCACTTGTGTGTGAACATGGAGGTGGAGATAAGAACTGGAAGGTAAAAATAAGTTCAGGTAAATGAAGCGTGTCCTGAGAACCTCTCCTCAGGGACTAGTAACCCTTTCAACATAAGCCCTAAGATTGCTCAGTTATAGCTTCCCAAGACACCTTAATTTGGAGGAGAGGGTTCTAGCCCTGTTCAGGACCAAATTTTGACCTCCAATCCACTTAAACTCAACCAAGTCCCTCCCTTCGTTACTGAGTTCTGTGAACACTGTTGAGTGACCTTGAGTGCCACCAATTCAGGTATCTTAGAAAAGGGTGAGTTAGATTGAGGTAGTTTGCCTGGGCTGATAATACCATTGGCTAGTTGGTATATACTCAGTAATTGACTGTCTCAAGTTTAGGTGGCTAGAAGTAAAGTCTAGGTATTAGCCTGGTGATATATTCCCTGAAGCTGGTGGCAGCTTTCCAGCAAACCCTTACTTGACCATTCATTTAATAATATATCTATACATGTCTCCTGCTCTGGCTCATGAATTTGTCTACACTTCCTCTCTTTATAAGGCCTTCATGCATATTGAATTAAGGCCACCCTTAAGGGATAGCACATTGGCATTCCCTTCATTAAGAAGATTCTTGATGATCCTGTTCATGTATGAGTTCACATCCCTAGTAGTGGAGGTGAGGATGATACCATGGCTTTATGTCCAGACTTCATTCACTTCATAGTCAGAAAAAAAATGATCTGGGGTATTTCTCATGCCAGTAGGGCTATCTGTAGCTCTATTTTCTATCTCGGTGGGACCGGACTCTTTTAACTCCCTAAGCCATGGGGTTCTGAGCCTCTGTAGTTCCCTATTCACATCCAGGTTTAGCTCATGCACCTTTTCTCAAGCTGTAGTTCTTTAGAAGTTATTTATGCAAGTAGGATTCAAACAAACATAAAGCCTGAATGATATTTCTCTTCAGAGCTTACTTGGGATGACAAAAGTAGGTAAGATTACATGTCACTAATGTCCCCTTATTTATTTTGCAATACTGTTATTAATAGAATAACTTTTTTACATTATAATGATTAGAGTTTTAAATATTTACATGTTGGAATATCTTAATGTAAGAGAATGTATGTTTTTGGTATCACAGTATAATTTTTTAAAAAACAGAATGCACAGGTAAGCTTTGTGTTTGATTTAGAAAGAAAATGTTAATTAGGAAAAGTAAGAGTTCTAGGAATCTCTCCTTTCATAATGTGAAACTTCCAAGACTGGACTATGCTGAGGGTTAGGGAGGAGGGGGCAGGGTTATCACTTCCATGCATGTCCCTTCCATGCATGTCCTGTCACCTGGCCCAGGTAAATAGGACTCTGTCTTTCCTTCAAGAATACTTGAGCCCCACCTTTTCCTCTGCATCAGTTTCACTCTTCAGAGGACATTCACCTTAAGGGCGTCCAATCTAGCAATCAGGTCAAATTCCTTTGCTTGGAAATTTAGAGAAACTGTCATAGACTACACTAGGAATTCAGTGCCTGCTGGATCTGGCTCCTGGGAATATCATGGACCAAAGATCACTTCTCCAGGGCCTGAGGTGACTTTTGGGTCCTACAACCCATTGCGGAGAAATCCCAGCTCTGGCCATCTCTGCACCATCCCATGGATTCCAGATCCTGCATTTGTATTACAGATCCTACAACTGACAGCTGCAAATCTCTTGCGCTGGAAGCCTCAGCCTGAGGCTGAGAAGAGTTGGAGATCTTATGGTGTTTGGAGATGCCTCAGTGCTCACCTTTTTACTCTATTCTGAATCAGCCAATTTACAGACAGTCGAGTTTCTACTTCAAAAGTTTTAGGTGAACTTGTAGAAATAGGTTTTAATTTTACATATCTTATTAAACAGCATTTGATCTTTGCTAGTTACATTTATTATTTATCAAATAAATACATACATAGAAACACAACCTAAACAAAGTTAGAGCTATATAAATTATAATCATTTGTCTCCATATTGACTCCCAGGAGGGTCACACACCCACTCATAGAATCCTCATTGAGTGTTAGATGAATAAATAATTGCAAATTGGGTGCTTATCATCTGTTCACCTTTCACTATGTTTTAGAAATTTAATTTACTGAAATCTGTTCACTAACCTGGAAGGGGCTATGTCAAAAATATTAACCTTAGTCTAGCAGGGTAATTTGAATTTCAATATCTTTTTGACTTACATTTCATTGTTGCTGGGTATAAAACCATGATTCACATTTCTTTGGACAGATGTTACTCCATTTTCGTCTGGCACAAAATCATGCTTTCAAAAATGGTGATGAGATTCTAATTACTTTAAATAATGTGTGTATAGTTATTCATTTTTTCTTTAGTCTGGATAATTTTCCTAGAATATACCTTGTCTTTAGTTCTTTTAAGTTAATGCTCAGCAAGTACTTTTGATAGGCAACTTCAAAGAATTTCATTCCCAAAAAAAAACCAAATTATAATTTTTAGCATTTGTTTCATGTCTTTGCTTTGGTGTACTGGTTCAGGGACTTCAGTCTTCCTCATCTATACTGTTCCTCATCTATTGACATATTTTTTTCAAATCTTTAGCATTCATTGTTTAATTTCTTTTCAACGCTTCCCACTTTAGACCTTCTCTTTTTTTACTTAAGCATTATATTGTCACACTATTTCTTATCAACTGTATTTTGATTTTGAAATTATATTTTCCATTCTTCTTATTCCCCATGTCTTCCATTTTTCTTGAGTTCTGTTTTACATTTATGATATCTTATATATTTTTTCATTTTCTACATGCCTTTCATCTTCTATTCAGAAAGTACATTTCATTACATAATATAGCTCATGAGGAAAAACTTTCATTCATTTGTTGCTGTACTTACTCCTTTTCTCCCTATAGTGCCTTGGTAACTGAAAATAACATGAATTTTTTTTCTGTTGGTATTCATACAATTAAAAAAAAGAATAGAAGTGGATTCAAAATAACTTTCCCAACAACAAAGGTTTGTTTCTCTTTGCAGATTTTTTATTACATTTTTTCATATGAAAGCTTTCCCACTGATATTTCCAGATTCTATATTTCTACCACTCTTAAAAATGGTTCTCCACTCTCAATACCTCTATTGAAACTTTTGTTGTCCATTTTCTTTCTCTGACTACTGAATATTCCTTTTAACACGTACTCCTCTCTTGAAGTGAAACATATATTACCACATTGCCAAAATCTAGTCACTCTATAAATGTTGATATAGATTCAAAATCAATTATCTAGAAGTTATTTTCAATTAGATAACTACATTTTATTTCATGCCTTGTCTTATTTTTATATATGTATATGTATTTCATTCCTACAATCATTAGATTTCAGTTTCTTAAATTTATTTTATATGGAAATTACTTTGTTTTTATATTTTATATTAGAGTTATTTGAGTACAGAGTTGTTAACTTTCTTTCCATTCAGTTTTAAATCAATCTATTTTTATACATATTTGGTTTCAGCAATGGCAGTTCTTCAGGAAATTTTTAAAAATTCTATTGCTATAGATTCATAACCACATAGGTTCAGTGTCTTCTTGATCTGGACTAGAATATTACCACCATATAGTTTTATAGCTATCAGGCACACACAGAGACATCCCCCAAAGTAATCTTTATATTTCCCATTGTCCCCAAGGATTGTCCTTAATACTTCCCTTCCCTCCATGAAAAATACTGTTTTAAAAATATCTCTAGAAAGAACATGTTCATCTAATATGGTTTCCTGAATTTTTAAAATTTAAGAACACATCAAAACATTTCAGGCATATTCTACCACAATCTTTTTATTATAACCTGAGCATGAGGACATTAAGAATTAAGCTCTCCAAAATCATAAAAATGTAGGTCTTTTACAATTAGCTCACATTCTGGTATTTCAGAAATACACTCACAGGTTTCCTATATCCTGGGACTTTCTGCTGCTCATGGACTAGGTGGTCATTGTGGAAGTCCTTCCACCCTGTTAACAGCTCTATTTATATGACCCAGGGTAAAATTAGACTCAGTTGTGAAATACTGGAAGTCTTTTGCATGAGGTCATGAATACAATAAATTAGCTCACTTTCATCACTGCTATTCAACATTGTACTGAAAGTGCTACCCAGAGTAATTGGGGAAGAAAAATAAATAAAGCTATCCAAATTGGAATGAAGAAGGAAAGCTATCCTTATACACAAATGACATTATCCTTTATATACATAATTCAAAAGAATCCACAACAATACTACTGGAACAAATACAGACATTAAAGCAAACACATTGTATGAGAAATACACACAAAAGTCAGTTTTGTTTATATAATATGACAAAAATTAATATGAAATGGATTTTTAAAAAATCTATTCAATTAGCCTATAACAAATAAAATACCTAAGAGTGAATTTAATGAAAGGGTAAAGCAACTGAAAACCAGCAAAGATACATGAATAAAACTAAAGAAGACCTAGGAAAACAGACATCCATCGTGCATGGTTGGCAAAACTCAACAATGTTACAATATCAACACTAACCACAGGGAACTAGATATTCAATATAATAGTTATAAAAATCCCAACGCCCTTCTATTTCTTTTTTTAATGGAAAAATTGATTCTCAAATTACATGGCATCAATAAGTGGCTTGAGTAGGGAAAAAATCACCTTTCTCTTTTGTGAGGTTGGAACAGATTAATTTATATGACATGAGGAGATCCTTCATTGAGATATGTCAGACTTAGATATATAGAAATTTGTGGAATCCTCTGAGAATTATTGGGTTCACAGAAAATGGGGTTGTAATTCTCCCTCCGAATGGAGGACCACTATTCTCTTATAAGTCTCCTGGAGACTAAGAGGCAGGATGCAAAATATCTCTAGGAAATATGCTGTATCTCTCCTTTGGGGCATTTTCATTGAGGCTGGGGGCAGAGTAGGTTTCTCAGAAGGAAGTAGAAGTCTTGAAGGAAACAATACTTCACCATATCCCCTCCTCTCTATACACTAAATTACAGGACCTGCAGTGAGTTAAGCACAAACAAGTCATTCAGCATCACTAGTGACTAGTTAAATTCATATGAAAACTAAAAGGTTTCACTGCTACATCTTTTGGAATGGACAAGATCTGGGAGAGAAAGGACTTAAAGAGTAACAGTGCACACAACAGGCTGCTCAGAAATTTGTTCAGGTCTTTAGTCAGGAAAACAATTGTTGTCCACCTCTAGGCAAGCTCTGATACCAGTGATTGTACTTTTCAACTCCAGCATTTCAACTTCAGTTGATTTTATACTTTCTACCCTCTATTGATATTCTCCATTTGGTAAGACATTATTCTCATATTTTCCTTTTATTCATTGAACATATTAAAATTGTTAATTTATTATCTTTGTAAGTTAAAAATCTGGCTTCCTGAAGGATAGATTCTATTAATTGTATTTTCCCTGGTGTGTAGGACATTCTTTTTTGTTTCAGTGCATGCTGTGAAAACTGGATCCTTCAAATATTTTAAGGTGGCAAGTCTGGAAACCAGATTTTCAGGAATCTATGGTTTGTAGTGACTTCTTGTTTTAGTTATTTGCTTCTTTAGTCACTATTTGGCACTAAGTTTGTGAAGTCAGTATAATTTTTCATGTATGTTCACTGAAATCTCTGTCCCAATAGCTTAGTGGTCAGAGAGTGAATGACAGAAAATTCCACATATGCCTAAATTCAACCAAAAATTTAAAAGTCCTTGCAGATATATTATATGTGTGCACTGGAACATGGCTTTAACACTAAGCCAGCTATTTTATGACTCCACAACCCCACACCTCCTGTTTGTACAAATCTTAATGTTCAACAAGAGATGATCATTTAGGACTTTCTCAGGCCTTTTCTATGCACGTGCCCAGCCCTTCTATGCACATAGTTTCTAGATACCCAGAATATATTGCAGCTTTTCAAAGTCTTTATTGGCCAAAGCACCGCAGTACTCAGCCTTCTTCCAAAGCATTTCTCTTAGTCTTTTGCTGCCACAACTGTGATCCTGTGTGCCAAGTGGAACTAACTAGTCTATTTGCCTTTAATGTTTATGTTTTGTATGAGTACCTCCTAGCTAGCAGCCTGAACACTGGGAGAGTTCTGAGTTACATGAAATAAATGCAATTATTTTAAAATCATAGTACTGTCAAGTTGTACTACCTAACATACAAAGACCTAAGTAAACCTGCTTCTTTCTCAAGGGTAAATACTTTCAAAAGAAACAGTCCTAAAGTAACCATAAAAGGGTTATCAGACAAATTTCCTACTATTTGTGTGGTCAGTGAGAAAGGTAAGATCTTGCAATGAGTACAAAGATAGGAGTTCTCAGTAGAAAAACAGAAACAATTAAAACATGGAAATGAATATTTAGATTTGAGCACAACACACTGAACCTAAATTAACAGAGCCTAAAAGAACTGTACATTATTAAAAATTTTTAATATTCATTCCAAAGATGGAAAGAGGGAGAAAGAAGTTGGTATAGAAAAAATATATGAGTTGAAAGTGATTGAACACCCTGCTACTTTGGAAAAACAGATTCACAAAGCTCAGAAAATATCCCCACGAGAGAATATAATCAAAGAACCAAAAATGGAGTCAAAGACAAAATCTTGCAAAGTGGCAAGGATAATGATGTACATTTCATGTTGGAAAATAACTATTTGAAGGACGGTGATTTTTGTGATTTCATACAGGCCAGAAGAGATTGAAACTTTAAAATGCTGAAAGAAAGGAAATGTTATTAACCAAGGAAAGTCTAGACAGCAAATGTTACTTTAGATTTGAAGGGAAAATTATGACAGAAGGACAGACTTGAGAAGCAAGAGAATTCATCAGCAGAGTACTTGCTCTATAAAGGTGTAAGAGGACTACTTCAGGCTGAATAAAAATTATGCAAGAAGGAACCTTTGAACTTCAGGAGTAAAGGATGAAGTATGGAAATGGTGGCTATATGGGTCAATGAAATTTTCCAGCATCAGAAAGTCCAGAAATGCAAGAGATTTGTGGGGCTTGGTTGTAGACTTTTGCACACCTTTCGCACAGACTTTCGCATCCAGCTGTGTTTGTGCATGCTCTTTCCTGCATTGCATCCCAGGCACAAGTCAATCAGGATGGGATTTGCCTTTGACCAAATTTTCTTGCACCAAAATTATGTATCCATAGACACATGCTTTACATTGGCTCCTTATGGACAATTACCTGGCCAAGCTTTGCCCCTTCCACCAGCTCACAAATGCACTGAGGACCTACCAGCGACAATCGGAGATCAATCTTTTTTGCTCTAGAAGTGAAAAGTTGACACTGTGCTCTAGAGGTCAATGAGGGACTCATCCTTCCTGGGAGAAATGGGTCTCAGAAAAAATGCTCCGTTCCAATAGAACAGAAGTAGCCCTAATCAAATCACTCAGATGTATGTTTCAAAGTCATGTGATAAGTGAAATGCCATTTACATGAGCCCATACAATGCCACTGGAGGTTTCCCTTCAGTTCAGAGACTAAGAGTCCTGATCCTCACCCCACCAGGCTAAAGCAGAGTTTACAGAGAACCTGAGCTGGCCAGTAGAGTACAATCTATGCAGCCTTACAAGTAGCCCAGAGGAAGATTCTAAGAAAAGAGAGTTTATATCTGACATCAGGGATAAAAAGAATTAAAGAAATTACCCACTCAAATCTGGCAATTTTAGTCTCCATGAAGTGAACCCTAATTTGGCTACCATAGAGGCAAGGGGATCCTCTGATGTTGTCACCACACCATGAGGCAATCAAGTCCTTATTTAGATCTAGACTAGAAGAAAGGAGCAGCATTCCTGAGCATCAATGCATTGGGGAGGAGTAATAGAAGACAATCTATATAGACTGCCGTATCACCCACCTTTCAGTTCTTTGCCTCTGTTTAATATTAATTCTATATCTATTTATAGAATCAACTTCATGAACTCACATCAATATATGCATTTTAACCCACATCCACAGGGATCACTGTGATTTTTGCATTTGCATATATGTAATTATTTTTGATATACAAAGAAAGCAAATGGGGTGAGACACAAGAAAGGACTGGATAGTAAGTTGAATTCCAAGGCTGCAGTGCGATTTCTGAATGGAACTGGCCATCTGTAGTTACATTTTATTGAATGAGTCCTTGATCTGTTTCCTTCTATTCAGAATTGCACTCACTGTCTGTTCCCTGCTGCTGTCCTCTCTGCTGGAAGAGGGTGAAGCCTTGTGAAAACTCATCATGGTGAAGCCTTTCTCTTTTGTCAGACTGTGATAGTTTAAAACGTATCACATGGAGTGGTCTTTGGTTGAGATCTGGCTGACCTACATATGTAGGAATTGGAGGGATTTTCTGATGTATATAGGTGTTGACTGAGTATGGGCATGTAATTCTCCCATTTAACAGAAGGACATAATTCCCTCATATGTCTTATTGGGACTCATAGGGAAGGACAAAGTCTATCTCTAGGAACAGGCCTGGCTGTCTCACTTGAGGTTTGGGGATCAGCTGAAAGCAGGCGGGGTTATCAACAGGATGAGGAGGGATGTGAAAGAACAAATGACCCTCAGTGTCCCTTATACAGTGTCCAAGAAATCATAGGATCTGTAGTGAGTTCCTGAAATGAAAAAGGGTATGAAAAGGCATTTAATACCTCTTGTGATCAGTAAACATGAAATGAACTACAAGGTCTCAGATCAATGGCTTCCAGAATAGACTCAATTTGGTGAGGAAGGATCTGAGCAGGGAAGGTACATTCTTAGTGCTTGTGCACTCACTGCCCACTCTCAGACTAGACTCTTCAGGAAGGTGTGCAGATGGTAGTCAGGAAGAAAATCGGGGACTCGCAGACTTTATACATAAAACCAGGTGTTTTCATGACGGTTGGTCTGGAATGGCTGTGGTTTAGAGACACTTTGTGAGCAATGCAGACCAATGGTCATTCAAGATAGTCACTTGACACCCAGAAAGACTCAAGGCAAGAAAAAGATACACAGATGATACAGACTGAAGAAAAGTCAAACGTTTGGACTTTATCTAGACTATCAGTGGAATTCATGTAAGGGAAATAACACTCTTATTTAGGTCAGGGTTTGTAATGTAGAGCCAGGAGTTTAGGTCAGTATTTGGGCCCTTCTTATGGCTCAGGAACATCTTCTGGGGCTTTGATTTTCACCACCAGTAACTTTGTGGGAGGAACTTTTTTTTAAAGGGAGGGTCCTAATATGCCACAGCTCAAATGGCAAACCAACAAGTCAAAAAATACGCAGAAACGCAATTAGGAAATATTTTGAGATGAATGAAAACAAATACACTACAAGCAAAACTATGGGATGCAATGAAGGCAGTACTGAGAGGGAAATTTTTTCCCCTCAATGATTACACTACAAAAGAAGAAAGGAAAAATCAAAGACCTAAATGCACACCAGGAGGATCTAGCAAAAAAGAACAACAGACTAAATCCAAAACAAGCAGAAAGAAATTACAAACATTACATAATAAATAAAAGAAATAGAGAATAAAAAACAAAAACAATAGAGAAGTATTAAGAAAACTAGAAGTTGGTTCTTTGGAAATATCAATAAAATTGACAAACTGTTTGCTAGGCAGACAAAGAAAGAGAGGAAGAGGATGCAAATAAGTAATTTCAGAAAAGAGCAGGAAACATTATACTGATCCCACAGGAATAAAAATGATCTTGTTCTTCTTTGACAAAGATAGCTAATGCAATATACGAAAACTGCATTGGCTTTTTGTAAAGGGAATTTCTTAGGGTAAAGACTTACAGTTCTGAGGCTGCAAAAATGTCCAAACTGAGGCATCATCAGAGATGCTTTCTCATCAAAGGTTGGCTGCTAGCAGAACTGAAGTCCTGCAACATGGCAAGAGAAGGTGACAGCCTGTGTGTGCCCTCTCCTCCAGGCTGCATTCCCCTTGAGCTAGCTGTAGGCAATGAAGCATATGGCAGGGCTGGTCTCTTTGGCTTTGATATGCTCCATGGGTTTAACCTCTTGGCTATCACGTTTCTTCAGCTATGGCAGCTAGAGATCTGAAGATCTTTCTCACATTGCAGGGTAAAAATGGCACCTGTCTTTCTCTGTTTTGATCTACTTCTCTATGTATAATACAGGAGATACCAGCAAGAGTGTGGAGACCCAAATTATGTTATGCCTCACAGACACAGTCCAATCGAACCACACGCTCACAGGCATGTATAGTTTAATTACTTGATCTTCTGAGAGTCACAAAAGAACATCAAGCTGTAACAGATCTTAAGAGCACACAATTGTATGCCAACAATTTAGAAACCTAGACGGAATAGATACATTCCTAGAAACACATGAGCAACCTACAGTGACTCTAGAAAAGAAAGTCTCAACAGAGCAGTTACAAGTAAAGAGATGAAATCCACATCAAAAACCTCCAATCAATGATTTGAAAAGACAGCTCTCCACAGAAGATAAGCATAGGGCCAGAAGGACCTTGAAAAGATGCTCAACACCATTTGCCTTTAGGAAAATGCAAATTGAAACCACAGTGAGATACCTTTTCACTAAAATGGTTGCTATTAAAAACAGAAAATAACATGTAGAGAGGATGAGGACAAAAAGGAACACTCTTTCAAGGCCAGTGGCTATGGAAGAGAGACTGGGGATTCCTGAGAGATCTAAGTATAGAACTACCATATGACCTGGCAATCCACCACTAGATATATACCCTAAAGAAATGAAAGCAGGGTCATGAAAAGATGTTTGTACACCAGTGTTCATAAGGCCATTATCCAGAATTGTGAAAAGATGGAAGGACCTCAAATTATCAATCAACTAATGAATAGATAAGCAAAACATGGTATACACACACACACACACACGCACACATACAGGCACAGATTGCAATATTATTTAGTCATAAAAAGGAGTGGAATTATCCCCATTATGCAAGCGTGGTTCCAAAAAAAGAAAATCTGTTAATATAATACACCATATTGACAAAAAGGGAACAAAAATGATCATCTCAATTTACGTGGAAAAGGCATGTGACAAAATCCTGGTTTTTTTCCTCATAAAATCACTTAGAAAAGTAAGAATAAAAGGAAATGCCCTGTACACGAGAATGAACACTGTGGCAGTTTGAAATAACCAATGGACCTCCCAAGCGTCATTATGTTTGTAAACCCCCGAAAGACATTATTTTGTAAATGGGCCTGTTCCTCTGAGTGTAACCCACTTTGATTGCCTTAGATTCACCACAGAGGTCTTTAACTAAATTACCAGTTAAGATTTGGAATTGTCCTGAATGACACTGCAATGACAGAAACAGACCATTATATATCCTGCCAAAACCTACAGAATTATGTGGGAGAGAATGTAAACTACAATGTAAACTATAATCCATGCTTGGTGGCAATGCTCCAAAGTGTGTTCATCAATTGCAAAGAATGTACCACACTAATGAAAGAAGTTGTTCATGAGAGGAAAAGTGGGAGGGGTGGGGAGTTGGGCATATGGGAATCCCTTATATTGTTTTTATGAAACATTTTATGTAATCTTAAGTATCTTTTAAAAATAAATAAAAATATATTTTTAAAATTGACCTGTGAAATGTGGGCTTTGATTCAACCAAGTCAGGAGGGTGTGACTCATGTTTGAGTACCCACCCCCTTATCAAGGACTCTTACTCAAGACAACACACAGGAAGAGAGAAGAAGACAAGGAACAGAGAACTTTTGTCAGTTCTGGAGCCCTGAGGAGAGATGAGTCATTTGCCTGATTGCTTGCCCAGAGAGACAAGCCCTATGCCAGCATAAAGCTGAGATTGGAAGAAACTGGGCGGGCAGCCTTAAGAGGAAGAAACAAGGAGGCAGAGAACACCCACCATCTTGTCTCAACACATGGCAATTGACTTTGGTTGGGAAGCAGCCATGCGTTGGAATCTGTATGGCCTTATAAGTGTAAGTTTTTACCACAAATAATTACTCTTTATAAAAGCCAAAAGATTTTTGGTACTTTGCATCAGCACCCCTTTGGCTGACTAATACAGGCATATAGGGAACAAACCACTGCAAATACCATACTGAATGATGAAAGATCGAAAGCTTTCCTTCTAAGATCTGGAGCAAAACAAGGATGCCCGCTGTCACCACTGCTCTTCAGCATTGTACTGGACATTCTAGCTAGAGCAAGCAGAGAAGAAAAATAAATAAAAGTCATCCATATTGGAAAGGAAGAAGTAACATTTTCACTATTTGCAAACCACAAGATTCCATGTATAGAAAGCCTCATAAATCTACAACAAATATACTAACTAGAGCAAGAAAGAAATTGAGCAAAGTGATGTCCTATGAGATAAACACCCACAAATTTGTAATATTTGTGAATGATTGTAATGAGCGTTTCAAGGAGGAAATGAAGAAAAATATCCATTTCCAATTACAATTAAATCAACTATCTCAGAATAAATATAGCCGAGGTTGTAAAGAACTTATGTATGGGAACTACAAAACCGTGCAAACAGAAATCAAAGACCTAATAAAGGGAAAGACATTGCATGCTCACGGATTGGAAGGCTAAATATTGCCAAGATATCAACTCTACCAAAAACGAATGATAGATTCAATGCAATCCCAATGAAAATTGCAATAAACAGCTTTGCAGAAATGGAAGACAATCATCAAATTTATTTGGAAGGATATGCTATCCTGAAAAGTCACAACCATCATGAAAGACAGAGTTGGAGGACACACCTTTCTTGACTTGAAACTTATTACAAAGCAGCAGTGGTCATAAAAACATGGTCCTGGCCTAAGAATAAATATATAGATCAGTGGAATCAAAGTGAGAGTTCAGAAATTGACCTTCACTTTCATGGCCAATTGATTTTTCCCAAGGATGCCAGGTACCCTCAATGGGGAAATAATGGTCTCTTCAATAACTGATGCTGGCAGAACTGGGCATCCATATGTAAAAGTATGATGGAGGACAACTATCTCATATCATATACAAAAATTAACTGAAACGTATAAAGACTTAAAAGAACTAGGAACATAAAACTTGTAGAAGAAAACTTAAGAAGTTCTTCAGAACCATGAGTTGGGCAATATTTAGTTTTGTTTTTTAAAAATATTTTTTATTATTATCATTCTTACTTTAAGGATACATAGATCACAGAAATTATTGCATTAAAAAATATAAAGGTTCCCATATACTGCATTACACACACACACACACACACACACACACACACACACACACACACTCCTTCCAATCGACAACTTCTTTCATTAGGGCGGTAGATTTCATTGCATTTGAAGAGCACATTCTGGAGCATTGCTACACTGCATGGATTATAGTTTATTTTGTAGTTTGCATTCACTCCCAGTCCTTTCAGTGGGTTATGGCAGGTTATATTATGCCCGCATCTGTCCCTGCAATATCATTGAGGAGAACTCCCAAGTCCTGAAAATGCCCCAATATCACACCTCTTTTTCCCCCGTCCCTGCCTTTGGCAACTCCCATGGCCACTGTCTTCACATCAATGAAATAATTTAATTCTTCCAATGCTAGAGTCATGACAATTCTATAGGAGAATACCAGTAAATCCATTCTATTTTATTCCTGCATCCTGAGGACCCTGGGATGGCCATGTCCACTCCAACTTTAAAATCAAAAGGGGGCTTAGATCCCACATGGCTGATGGGTGGAATTCTCCCGCTTGCATTTGTACACTCTCTTGGTTCCCTGGTGCAGTGGTTGACTATCCTCACCTCCCTGTTAGTTGACATGGGCAAGTCCAAAGAAAAGGAGAGTAGGTGTTACAACTCTGCTGAGGCCCAGGACCCAGCTGGCATATAGGCAGTCCAGAGATTCAAGTCTCCTGAGCATATGCCAAACCCAGCACCTATCACAGGTAAGGGAAAAGTGACAGAAGAAGCATGCATAGAGAAGTCACATCTGAATCCAACTGCACACTCAGGAGCACAAATTCCACTGATGAGGCAGTGAACTCCAGAGCCATCTGTCATGATCAGAGAACCTGGGTGTGTCTGTACCCCTCAGAAGGACCCTTCCCTGGGGTTGTACCTACTTTGGCTGTCTCTGAGATCCTGCTGAGATGAGCATAAGTGCAACCCCTCTGAAGACCTCCCAACTCATTTTGAAGTCTCTTAGCCATATAAACTCATCTGTCTTTACCACTTACCCGTTTTATTCAAGGTCTTTTTCTAGGTACATCACCAGCAGGTGTTGGTAGTAATACCTCAGTACCAGGGAGCCTCATGCCCAGAGTCATATCCCACACTGGGGGGAAGGTAATGCACTTACATGCGGAGTTTGGCTTAGAGAGTGGCCACATTTGAGCAATGTGGAGGCTCTTGGGATGTAACTCTTAGGCACCCTACAGTTTAGGCCTACTTGTAATTTAAAGCACTTAGGCCCATAAACATAGTCATCAGTATCAAGGGCCCATCACTGGACCATCCTTCTTCACTGGTCTTTGCCCTTGTACTTGGGTATTGTTGCTGCTCCAGTGGGGAGTGGGGCAGAGTTTCCCGGAATGGGAACTCAGCCCTCCCTCAGTTGTTGGAAACTCTGGAGTGAGGTATCATTGATTGGGAATGCATGGGTGGGAGGGAGTTCTCCAGGGCAATGTCTTCTTAGATTTTACACCCAAAGCAAAAGCAACAAAAGAAAAATAGATAAGTGAGACCTAATCAAGATTATAAACCTTTGTGCCTAAAATGCCTTTATAATGAAAGCAAAAGCAATCTAATTCTATGGAAGGATATATGGGGAAACCATATATCCAATGAGGGTTTTCTATCTAGAAAATATAAAGTATCATGAAGGTCGACATATATAGAATGAAAGACAACCCAATTAAAAAACGGACAAAGCTGCTGTCAATTGCAGTGAAGTGGGCATCGCCATGCCAGAGTCCTCAGGATTGGGAAATGAAATATGACCTAGAGTGGACTTACCGGTATTCGACTACGGAATTATTGTGGCTCTAGCAATGGAAGAAATTATATCACTGATGTGGAGACAGTGGCCACTGGAGTTGCTCAAGGCAGTGACAGGGAAAAGGAGGCATATTATGGGGGCGTTTTGGGGACTTGGAGTTGGCCTGAATGATATTGCAGGCACAGATGCAGGGCATTATATATCCTGCCATAACCCACTGAATGGACTGGGAGAGAGTGAAAACTACAAAGTAAACTACAATCCATGTGTGTAGCAATGTTCCAAAATTTGTATTCATCAAATGCAATGAATGTACACCACTAATGAAAGAAGTTGTTGATGTGAGAAAATGGGGGTTGTGGGGAATGGGGCATATGGGAATCTCCTTCATTTTTTAATGGAACATTTTGTGTGATGTATATATCTCTGAAAAATAAACAAAATATTGCATCTGAGGCTGAGTGGAATCTCTCCTGAGTTATTTATGGTAGACTGAATCAAAATAAATGTTTCTAACAGTGAAAAAATGAAACTAAAAATACATTTTGAAACATGGGCAAAAGTCTTGGATATGGCTTCAAAGGGTAAAAAATGGCAAGAAAGCACATAAAAAGATGCTCACTGTCATTGCTATGATGGATATGTAATTCAAAACCAAAATGAGATATCATAACATACCCACTAGAATGGCTCTTATTAAGACATGGAAAATAACAAGTACTGGAGAGGATGTGGAGAAATAAGAACACCCAGTCATTGCTGGTGGCAAAGGAAAATGGCCGCACAGCAGCAGTTGGACCTTGCAATATGGAGAAGGCATTCCCTCTGAAAATTCTGTGATGACTGGTCGCCATGGTTACTTCATGATGCACATCTGCCTCACGGTTCTAACTGTCACTCTGTGCCCAGAGAGATTTGAAGTTGGTGGCAGGTGGAAAAGCTCCCAGCTTCGTTCGTACGGCTCATAGAGATGGGAAATCTCAATTGCTGCTCAAGAGGTGTGAACATACTGACTTACTTAATCTAGCTACTACCCCTCAATTTGGCTAGTGATTTTTCAACAGAATATTCTCCTCATTCGTTTCTAGTTTCTCCTCTCTAACTCATCCTACAACATTTCGGATGAGCTTTATACTTGTCTCTTACTACTTCGTTCATATTTTAGATCCTTCTATCAAGCTGGTTGCCTTAAAATGAATCTCCCATTAGAAAAATTTAGTATTTCTTTTAATGTTCTGTACCCTTCCATCTTCTCCTCAGCTCCATGTCTGTTTTGCCGCTGTTTTTTAACTCAGCAAGGGCCAAGTAAATTATTTATTTCAGAATTTGGAGTTAAAATGGATGGCTAGACATCAGAAGTGAGGCATTTCATAAGACGAAGTGTACTAAAGTTGGTTTTTAACATGCTTTACCATTTCTAAGCATCCTGAAATGCATACATAACTCAGTATGTTTAGGGAATCTATTGCTTCCATTCATATAACTAGTTTTCCAAAGCTAGTTTTAAGAACCTGAGTTTCTAAATGTCAGTAAATGAACCAATATGCACCTTTCCTTTTATCCTTGGGGTTTATCCAAAATTTTCATTTGACAAACTTACTTATTGATGCTTTCACTTACCCACTGCCCTCCCTAATGGTAAGTATGGGGGAAATACTGTAATTTTTTTCTCCACCACCTAATGAGCAGCATATCTTTCAACACACAGCAATAGATAGAAAAATAGGAAAATGAACTCATAGACATTGATAGATAAGCAAGTGCTTTGACACTTTCCCACACAGAGAAAAAAGATAATGTATATAGATGAGAAGAGAAATAACATTTATGCAGTCGGTGGCCCAGTAGCAGCCCAGTTCAGGTTTGGTATAACCAACATCCATAAAGAGAAGCATCACGAGTAAGCAATGTTCCCAGAATAATTCATGAGAAGTATTCCTGATATACTGAGAGTTACTCTGTGTCTTCCCACCTCCCACAGGTGACCCATCTGAGGAACTCCCTAATGCCAGGGCAGATGAGGAGAACCCATCTAACACAAAGGTAGGGTTGACGTTCTTTATTTAAAATAAATGTGTTGGTTTCTTGGTTTCTTTCTTTTGCAATCAAATTCAGATTTGAAAAATTCATCATGTAGAGTATAGAATTTAGGTACTGTCTACTTGGGGGTAAGCAGGAATGGGTAGACTCTCTTACCAACGGACAGCTGGTGCCAGAGGGCCTTCAACATCGGTGGTGTCAGTTGGGAGACACTATGTAGAAGACCCCCTGCCTTAGTGGCATTTTTTTCTCCTTAGATTAATAATTTTGTAATTGTCTGCCAAAAAGGAATAGAAGGAAATACATTCTGGGAGGGTCTGCACCTTTTCTAAAGGTGTCCTCTACTTTGCTTTTTTGTTCTTTGACTTAAGAGTGGATCCCCACCTGGTTTTCTATAGCAACTAAGAGAGCAAAAGACCTGTGTAAACGATACCCAGCCTAATCTGACTCTCACATGCTTTCTTTTCCTCCATTACAGGTAGCCTCAAGAACAAGAGAACAAGGTGTGTATTCTGGAATCACTGAATGGCTGGGGATAGAAAATAATAGAAATCTAGATGAATAGGTGGGCTTTCCATGATGGCTTAGGTGGGGATAATTGGGATAATTCCCAGTTCCTTGTGGGAGTGAGAATTGGGGATGGTGTGAGAAAAACTGATCTCAAGGGAAAGAACCTTGATCATGTTTCTTCAACTTTGATCATGTTTCTGGAAGCAGCTGGGTTGCCCTTGGGTAGTGTGGATTAGTATTGATTGTAGTTGAGGCCTGTCAATGAGTAAGTCTGTGTTGTGTAACTGTGAATCTGAATGTGTGTATGTCTGTGTGCTTGTATTTATTCATACTAGGCAGTGTTCCTGTTTACACGGGTAAATCAACATTGTCAACTCTACCAAGAAAATGATTCCTTCTGGCCAGTGCACAGTTTACATACAGTAACTTATTAAATCCTCATCACAGCCATATGTCACGCATGTGTTTAAAATACTGACACCTCAGCTGGAATGCAGAGGCACAGAGACCTATGTCAAC
Source organism: Dasypus novemcinctus (assembly GCF_030445035.2). NCBI lineage: Eukaryota > Metazoa > Chordata > Mammalia > Cingulata > Dasypodidae > Dasypus > Dasypus novemcinctus. The sequence goes on along the minus strand of NC_080689.1, from coordinate 86,333,709 downwards.
AGTCTCACTAGAGCCTAAGATTTAGAGCCAAGTTCTGTACCCAGGCATGAGGCTCCAATTTTGAAACTGAACCTGCATCTAAAGCTCAGACATGGAGATATCAAACACTGTACATGGGAAATTTGGACAACATTGGCATCCATGCATGTACTTGAAAGTTTTCAAGCCTACCGAGTTTTCAACCACTGCTCATCATTATAAGATTTTGCCAGTGTCACATAACCCAGATTACCTCTCAAATTACCGTACTGCTAATTTCACATGCATTTGTCCAGTCACATATCTGAGAGTTCAAAGTCACTATGTAGGGAAAGAAAGTCAATATCTCTTAGATTTGGGTCACTCATCATTACCTGGCCAGTATCTGATTAAAATCGGGAGATTCTTCTAGTGTATTTGCTAACATTAATGCCAGTAGCCCAAGAAATGTGCCAGTCTTGCAAGCCATGAGTTGTGTGTACAGCAGAAGGTAAGAACTCAAAATTTCCCTTGGTTGTTAGCCCAGGTCACCCTTATTGAACTGTCTTGTGTGCCTGGTTAGAGATCCTCTGTGCTCAACCCATGCCTATCTCCTTAATGAATTCTCCAGTGTGGGCTGCTTAGTGCCATCACAGATCACGCACCAGCTCATTCATGAACACACACAAGGAATAAAAGAGGAACTTGTTATTATGTAACATTTTCATAATCTACAACTTCTATAAATATAAAAAATTTTTTTTGAGAAGGAAAACACAATAGCAAAAAGAGTAACCTTAAATGTTAGGATTTCAACATTTTAAATTTCAAAATTGGATTTCCTATATATCAACAGATTACTGAATAAATACACAAAATACTGTGCCCAGAACTCAAAATTCCAGACCCTAAATAAACTGTAAACTTCCATAAAAGGGACAACAAATGGAGAGGCAGCATAAATGGACCTGCAGAAGGTGAAATGGTTTTAAAGGTGGTTAAGCTGTGCTTCAGAACAGATGGTGTTATGGGATGCAGGTTGTGTCATAATGAACACATTACTATTTATGCATTTGTAGATTTACCATTTGTAAGACACTTTAGGAATCCTGAGCTGGAAATCCAAGGAATCTTTTTCTCATTTTTTCCTGAACTTTTCCCTCCCTCCCTCCCTCCCTCCCTCCCTCCCTCCCTCCCTCCCTCCCTGCCTTCCTTCCTCCCTTCCTCCCTCCCTCCCTGCCTTCCTTCCTCCTTCTTTCATTCCCTCCTGTAATCATTGTTGTCTCTAAAGACTCACTTCTTTCTGTTTTATAGCAAATATTGATTTTCTCTAGGTTTTTTTTTTTTCATAACAACTCACTTAAGACTTTTAAGGTGCTTCAGTGGTTATGAAGCATGACTATATAAATAAAATAAATGCTTAACTTAAATGGAAGGATTCCTTTTAACAGTCTTTTGCGTTAGTGACCTGTCTATCTTCATAGAAAACTTTTGCCAGATTTTGAAGTACATCACAGAATTGATTTCTTTGCATGGTTTGTTTGTAGTGTTACTTATAAGACTATACCCTGTATGACAAAAATATATTCAAAGTACAGATAGGTGTTTTCATTTCATATTTTTGCCGGGAAACAAATGGAATGAAAATCTTAACTTGAATATCTCATTCTCCAAGATATTAAAAGGCAAAAAAAAAAAAAAAAGGAGAACTAAAATGTTTTGATATTTGTCTCCTGTCAAATCATCCACAGTACAGGTTCTTTTGCAGAAGGTGTCACCTATACAATATATGTCAATTGCATTGATGTATAGAAGGGATAATTGTATCCTGGATGCTCTGGATGCCTCTTAAATGTGCCAGAATGACCTGGGTATAAAGATGAACACCAAGAATGGGTGCACACATGGAGAAATTCACCCATGATGCTGTGGGGAGGGCGCTGTTACATTCACCTGGAAAACAGTGTTCTGGTATGGATTAGAGGCATGTGCACCTGTGACCCAGCAGTCCCTGTCCTTGTTCTATATAATCTAAGGGCCATGAATGAGGCATGAATGCGATGTCCACAGAAAGGCCTGCAAAGACTCATTTGCAACAGTTAGATCCTGAGTAGTCATTCAGGGAAACAATACAGTGTATAAAATGTAGAAGGAATACACTTATTGTTCAATGTCCTAATGTGATATAATTACTTGGCATTCCAAACAGCGAACGTTGATTCACACAGCAACAGCTTGGAATTCCCACAATATTCAGATATAACATCCAGCCATACTCAAAAGAGTTTATACTGTGTGCTTCCATTGATAGGGTGTGAAAAAGAGAGAACTCTAAATTACGGCAATCACGGTCAGAATAGTGGTAATTGCTGGGGGCTACTGACAGGAAGTAGCAAACGTTAGGCTGCCAGGGGCTGGACACATTCTGAGTGTAGGTCAGGGTGTTCACAACACGTGTGCTTATATGAACCACCAAGCCCTGTGAAGTGCATTTGTGTACTTCACAATCATTAAAATAAGCATTAATGTTTAGAAAAAAGAAATACAAAAAGTTAGCGTGCCCACAAAGTAATCTCCAGGTCCCAGTGGCTTCCTATGTTTACCACACAATATTCATAAAGACATCATGCCAAAGCAGAACACACTTGCAAAGAATAGATATAGAGGGACACTCTTTCATCAAATCAAGAGAATCTTGATACCGAACTCCAGAAAGACAAAGATGGGAAAGGGAAATTACAGAGAACATTCTTCTGAATACACGTGCTGAAATGCATGGAAAACATCTGCATTTTGGACCAGAGATTACAAAGGAAAGTACCTGGGATTTCCTGGCAGGATTTCTGTGGGATGATAGCAGAGGATGCAGGTTTCTGAGGGCAGCCTGGGAGAGGGAGTAGAAAGGAAATCCCTTAATTGATCAGAGTGTGGGACCCAAAGGAATACAGGCCCGGGTTGCTGAGGAAATCCCTAGATGGGGATTCTAAGCTATGTCTAGGGATGGGACTCTCTCCTTCCTCACTGCTTATTCAGGCTTCACTGGTTGAAGGGAGCTAGTGCTTTGCAGAGCTACCCTGGGCAGTTATTTGTGAAAATCCTGGGTTCTGAGCCACTGTGGTAGCCAAGCTGATGACTGGTCATCAGGAGTGGTTAGCTGACCCCCAGGAAGTCTTGTACAAGGCAGCTGACAGTGTGAATAGTTTGGGGTAGGATGTCCACAAGATTCCCTGGTCCTTCAGAGGAACTCCATTTGGGGGAAACTGAGTCATGTTCTGCATCAGAGAATTAACTTTTAGGCAGACAGTAGGGTGAGGATTTGAGTCATTCTCTTCCCTGGAATCAAGTACTTGGCTGGCCTTTGTCCACAGCTCCGGGGAGGGAACTTGGAACCCCTGGAATTTGCCAAGTTGGGGTAGCGCTTACATTTCCTGACCCAAATCCTTCACTCAGCAATGTTGTGAACACACAGGACTCATTTGGGGGTGACAGGACATTGCACATGTTCTCCAGGAGCTCTAAAGCATCACACCCATGTAGGGCTGAAAGTCAGTGTCACGCCTCCCCTGTCCTGAGCCATCAAGGCTCAGGACAAGCCACCCTCTCTGGAGCAAAGCACTAGTAGAATACTTGCTTATTCCTCCCAACCTTTAACAATTGAACTCTTCTAAGTCTTTTATGACATATTGGGCATTTTTCTTAAGGATTTGCTTGCATTTACTCATTTTCAGTTTCATAATATGCACGATTAAGTAGATCTTATTAAAGTTTTCAAATGACAGTGCTGAAAACTGAACCCAGAAAATTTACAAGCTATAACCTGGCTTGGGTGGCCTCTAAATGGTATTTGAACCCAGATGATCAGACACTAGCACACATTGGTCACCGTGCTTTGCTGCTTTCCTATGCTGACTCATCTACATAAGGGCATCCCACATCTGTCTGTTGAGTTTCTAAAGTGAACAACACAAAACTACAACATCTTTTGAAACCAAAATTAGACCCAATGGGGTCTTCTGGGAAGCTCCTTAATAAGAGGATGATAGTTTGAACTCTAAATAATTCATTGAAGATTTCCTATGCTCAACTGTCAATAACATGCCAACTGATATTTCTATTGTGCATGCGTTTCCCAGGTTCATGTCTCAAGTATAAAAAGAGAAAATGTGCTACTCAATCCAAAAAGTCTACTGCCCGCCATTCCCAGTCTGTCAGACGTCGCAAAATCACCATGTGGCCAAGGAAGAGGAAGGGACATCAAACATCCCCAAGCAACTCTTCTTCTTTGGAAGGTACAGTGGAATTGCAATCATTGTATTGCCTCAGTAATGTTGCCTGTAGTTTATGTAGTGTCCCCTACTGAGGGAAAACCTATACAAAGGCCAAGATGCCATCTTTTTAAAAATTAATGTTTGACAACTTTATTATTATTTTTTTAAATATACCTTGTAAGGTTCTTTTTCTCTTTTTTTAAGATTTACTGATTTATTTATTTCTCTCCCCTTCCCCCCACCCCAGTTGTCTGTTCTCTATGTCTATTTTCTGCGTCTTCTTCTTTGTCTGCTACTGTTGTTGTCAGCAGCATGGGAATCTGTGTTTTTTTTTTGTTGTGCCATCTTGTTGTGTCAGCTCTCCGTGTGTGCAGCGCCATTCCTGGGCAGGCTGCTTTCTTTCGCGCTGGGCGGCTCTCCTTACAGGACGCACTCCTTGTGCGTGGGGCTGCCCTATGCGGGGGACACCTCTGCGTGGCACGGCACTCCTTGCACGCATCAGCACTGCGCATGGGCCAGCTCCACACGGGTCAAGGAGGCCCGGGGTTTGAACCCCGGACCTCCCATGTGGTAGAGGGACGCCCTAACCACTGGGTCAAGTCACAACTTTATTAATCGTGTTAGTAGATAGCACCACAACCACATAATGAAAGAGGCACTGACAAAAGTTGGTTTGTGTTTACTGGTAAACAGCATTTCAAGGCAATGTTTGGTCATTAATCTATTTATGAACTTTAGCTGAAAGAGTTGACTTCAAAAAAGTGCTGTGAGATTGTTATAAGAATGATATAAATTGTTAGAGGAGTTTTAGATTCACATAAAAATTGTGCAGAGAGTACAAAAAGTTCCAACATGTTTCCCTGCCATCCTCCCAGTGCAGACCCAGCACTGTTTCCCCTGTTGACCACTCTCATTATTATGGATGTGTGTATAATTAAAGGGACAGTACCAGTACATTGTTTTGGAGAATCATGCTTCCTGTCTACCCCTCTGTGCATTTTGACAAAGGCATATTGTCATGTAACTCCCATGACAAAAATTCAGGTGTTTTATTGTGTCCCACAAATTACATTCAGAAATCCTTGGTAACTGTGTGTGGTGGGCTCATTTGGAAATAATGTATTTGCAGATGTGATTAAGATGAGGTCTATTGAATTAAGGGTGGGTGTTAATATTCTATGACTAGAGCACGTATAAGAAGGTAAGAGACAGAGGAGAAAGCTGTGTGAAGATGGACCGACACTGGGAGGAGGAGGCCATGGGAAGATGGAAGAAGAGACTGGAGTTGTGCTGCCATAAGCCAGGGCACCTGGAGCCACCTGAAGCCGGAAGAGTCAAGGAATGATTCCTGGCTAGGCTCCTCAGAGAGACAGAGTGGTGCTACGGACACGATAACTTTGGAGTTTTTGTCCCTAGATCTGTGAGGGAATAAGTTTCTGTTCTCAATTGCCACCCAATTTGTGGCAATTTATTATGGAAACACTAGGAAACTAGCCAGATTTGGTACTGGGAAGTGGGGTGTTGCCTTAATAGATACATGGAGAGGTCTCACAGAGGCTTCACATCAAAATATTGTTTCTGAACACAGACATGGGTGATGTTTACCCACATGTTTCCGAGTTGTGTGCAGCCAGTGAGACTTCCCATTGAGGCCCAGACATCAAAGATAACAAACAGAACTCAGCACTCTGCACTCCCTGGATTTCCAAATACGTTAAAAAAAAAAAAAACAAGGGAAATCATTGTTGTATTCAAGAATTTCGGAGAGTAGGCTTTTTGCATAAGATAACAGCAAAAAATAATGTACTTGTAGACAATTAAAAATATATAAAAAACTGTATATTGAAATTTGATTGACTTTCCCTCCATTTTCTATACTCCTCTAGGTTCTGTCGTTAAGTACCAACTGTTAAATTTTTGCACATCCTTTCAGATTTACTAATTGAAAATTCGTGTGCAAGTGACACTCTACCACAACTTTTCTAAGGGCTTTACCTATAGTACTCACATGTTCTTCATTTTTAAAGAAGTTTTAGATTACATGAAAGTTATTTGTAAATATAGGGATTCCCATATACCCCACCTCATCTGCTCACATTTTACACATTTAACAACACATTTCATTATTGTGATATATTTTTACAATTGATGAGCAAATATGGAAGCATTGTTACTAACCATGGTCTATAGTTTGCATTACCGTTTACACTATGCCCTGCACAATTTTACAGGTTTTGACAAAATGTATTCTGGCCTGTGTCTGTCATTGCAGTGCCATGTGGAACAATTCCAATATGCCAAAAATGCCCCATGTTACACCTATTCTTCCCTGTGCTTCCCCACAGAAACTGCGGTGATCACTGTCTTTCCATCAATGTGGAAAGGACTTCTAGTCCTAGAGTAATAATAAATCTACTTTGGTCCATATTTACATTTTCCTCTTATGTGTGTTCATTCCTCAATCTTGAGGATTTCGGAATGCTTATGCCCACGCTACTTCTGATTAAGATGGGTTTTAGGTCCTATGGGGTAGATGGAGGAAACACTGTTGCTTGCAGTGCTAGATACTCTCTGTCTTTTGGGATGGGTGTTGTCCATCATCCTTCTTTTGTTACTTATCCTGGGTGAATCTGAGGAACTGGAGAGTAGGTGTTGGCTGCAACTCTGCTGAGATTCAGGGCTCCAGTGGCATATGAACACACTGCAGATTTAAGTCTCTGGGACATACATCTAATGGATATAGTGATAAGTATAGGTTCAAATATATGGGCAGAAAAACCGTGTGTAGGAAATGAGCCTAACTCTGATACACCGGGGAGATTGGCTATCATATATTCTAAGGTAAGGCCCACCCATGTGGTGCCGATTTCCTGAGTTTGGCTGAAAGGCCTAAAGTGTCCAGATGTCTCTAGAGCCCACAGCAGCACCCCTGCTTGAAGCACTGCTTTCTATGGCAGTCATTGAGATCGTCCTGAGATGTGCAGAACACTCATGTCCCTGCATGTGTCAATTATTAGTTGAAAGAAACTGGCTGTGAATCAGCAGTGATGGTCATTTGTATGGAGCCTTCCATATCATGAAGGGTACTATATTCATTTTGCAGGGCTGCCATACAAAGTACCAAAATCTTGGCCACATAATAGCAAACAGAAAGAATAAGACCTAGAAATGTGTTCTTCTACAGCTCTGGAGTGCAGAAGTCTGGAATCAATGTGTCACAGCACCATGCTCCCTCTGGAGGCCCTAAGGGAAGAGTTCTCCTTTGGCTTTCCCTCTCTTTTGGTGGAGGATGGCAATCTTTGGTGATCCATGGCATGTAGCTGCATGAGTCCAGCCTCTGCCTCCACATTCCTATAGCCTTCTCCCTTTACTGTTTCTTTCTGTGTCCCTTCTCATTTTACAGGGACACTAGCCGGTTGGATAAGGGAGCTTGGGAATGGTATTACATGCCTATTTCTACATCAATGTGCTCTCTGGCTAGGAAAATGTTTCATGTTTCTGGGGAGGTTTAATTTTATTTCTTTTCCCCTTTTGAGTTCTTGAAAACTTTGTTGCAGATGCTTTGGTATTTACATTTTCTTCTGATACTTTTTCATTTTTCTTTCTTTGAGAATTACTCAAAGAATTGGAACTTTATGATAAACACTTAGTGTCTTACACATAAAATTATTTTGTCATTTGCTTCAAGTGTCATTTGAAAATTACCCGTTTCCTAGATGCCTTAATCACTGTTTCAGTCATCGTGTAGGCACTGCACAGGAGCACTCCCTGATAAAATATTGGTCAGTGTCTTATTATACCTCTCTAAACAGTCCTCTCCCAATCCTTTCTCCATCCCTCCTTTCTCCACTCCACCCTACACAAACACACATACAGCACAGCAAAGAAACATATTCCCATTTAGATGCTGCCAACATTGGGGTCACTATAAAGGTCTCCTAATTCTTCACTCAGAACTCTGTTCAAAGTTAACTTGTGGTTCATTCCATGACTTGGCAAATATATCAATTGAGACACTTATAATTAAGGTAAAAAATAATCCAAAGTGATATTTTTATGCATTTTGGGACAAAGGACTTCATAATAAATAAGACCACTATCATTTGTAATTGCTGTTCATCTCACTTGACTGGGTCTCTGTTAACAGTCAGGGAACTCATTCATTCAGAAGAACAGGCATTACACTTAGGCTGTCAACAATGGGATCTTTGCCAGCTTTGTCAGATTCATTCAAAAGGGAGATGATACATAAATAATGTGGCTGTTGTTAAGCAAAGCAGGTAAACTTGGAGTGTGGACTCCTGGGTTGGAAACTAGCTGAGTCTTGAGTAGATGTATCTTGAAAGAATATATGCAAATTGATAATAAGCACAAGAAATGATACTCAATATAATTAATCCTCAATGAAATGCCAGTCAAAACCACGATGAGGTGCCCCTTATATCCAGTAGGGTAGCTAACGTTTTTAAGAGAAAATAAAATGAAAAATAACAAATATAAGTGAGGCTGTGAATCAACTGGAAGGCCCATACATTGGTGGAAGGAAGGTAAAATGGATCAGCCACATTGGGAAATAGTTTGGCAATCCCTCATTGAGAAAAACACAGGATTACCATAGGGCCAGCAATCTAACAACTAGGTCTATATATAAAAAGAATTTAACTTAAAAGGGGGACACAAATAGGTATTTGAAAACTCAGTGTTTTTTGCAGCAGCATTCAGAATGGCCAAAAGTTTCAAACCACCCAAGTGTCCATCAAAATGGGAATCAGTAAAAAAAAAAAAAAAAAAAAAAAAAAAGCATATCCATAGAATGGGCCACACAAAGTAAAGAAGTTCTGATGCACCCTACTATATGCATGATACTTAAAAACACTATACTGAGGAAATAAGGAAGATATGAAAGAAAGACAGTGTATCGATGTACTTATTTGAAATATAAGAAAAAGAAAACTCAGAGAAAGAAAAGGAGATTAGACTTTATTACCAGGGGCTAGGGAGATAGGAGATTAGGCTTATTGGTTAATGGCTACAGTTTCTGTTTCAGGTAATGAGAAAATTTTGGAATTGAATGTTTGATGGGATGGTAACACAACATTGGACATGTAATTAATTGATGACAGTAAATTAATTGTATAGATAAAAATGAGTAAACTGGCAAATTTTATGTTTGTAGATGTTAACTTGTTGAAAATTTTTTAAAATCCTGTAGAACAGATGAGAAACTCAAAGTCAACAAAGATCTGTGAGGGCGAAGCAGTAGCTCATGATGTCAATGAGATTCCAGCAATTTTGCTGGATTTCAGAATGGGCCAGATAAGAGTTGGAGCCATATCACTGTATCATATTGTACATTTTAGTACCACTTGTTCGTGAGCTATTTCACATTGATTTAGACTCTCCTTAACTACAAAGCCAAGGGTCCTATTTCTGATGCCCATGATTTCCTCTCTTTGGTCTCCTTCTTCCATGAAGTGTGTCTGGGTAACTCCACAGTCCATGTTTCCTGACCACCCGGACCTGCACATTGTAAGCCCCTGTCTGGGTCAGGCAAAGATCCCTGAATAATATCAGCCACACCCCACTGTACTGACTGTTACTCTGTGTCCCCCTAGCTCCCCTGGAAGACCTGGTGGAGGACCCTCTTCGTGACAGGGAGGATGAAGTGGTTCCACCTAATGTTGAGGTAAGGTCATCTGTTTTGGTCTAAGACAGAAATATTCCTTTCTCTTATTTGTCCTTTTCAATTGAGTAAATATCATAATACATGATGGTGTGAATTATAGATATCACCCACTGGTCAGGGGAAAGGATATTTGGAAGGGTTCTCTTACCAAAATAGCCCTGATAAAGAAGGCATTAGAAATTGAAGCACCAGGTTATATAGCATATGGTAGTGGGCTTGTGCCTCAGCACCAGTATTCTGCTTGGATTTGAACTTTTGTAACTCCCATCAAAATGGTCTGGAAAGTCAAATCCATCAGGCAACACTTGAGCCATTCCTAATGTATTTTCCATGTTTATTTACGGGGCCTTTGACTTTACGAATGCTTCCTATCAGTTCTCATAAAATCACCAATACCTGAGAAGATGCTACTCGACATCATAGGATCCTCACAGTGTTTTCTTTTTTGCAATTCCAGGGGAACTCCAGAGAAAGTGAAAACGGTAGGTATTCTGTGCTAATCCCACATCCGAGGGTAAAACAGAGGTGAAATAAGGAACTTCCAGAAAACGTTCAGCTGGGGACATCCTGGACAAAGCATCATGGTGACGATGAAATGGTTTCTCTGAAGGGAATCTGCCCTTGTTACTACAGTCTGTGGTTTTGTCTGTGGTCTCTTTAGGTTGTGCAGGCTTTGCATGCATGGGGGCTTGGGGGGGTCTAGTGTGAGTTTCTGTGGTGTAATTTTGACTTTGTTGTGTGTGCATATGGGGGCAACCATGAGCAGTTTCCCAGATGTTATAGCCCATTTAGACTGGACAATTACCAGGGACAACAGGGGCAGTTTTCTCAAATATACCCCATCACCACTGCATGTTCTATGTACATGAACTTGTTCCACACTCGCCAAAGCTGGACCTGGGGTTTGCTTTCTATGACCACAACACAGATGGAAAACTGAGGGCAAAGGTGAACATCCCAAGCTCTTTCACTGCTAATGGGATGGTACTAAATGGGAACCTAGTCACATGTCATAATACTTTGAGTTACAGGCCTGAACTTGCCACTCAGCCATCTGCTTACTAGAAACCATACAAGGGAGTTACAGCACCTGTATATATGCATACACCAGAATTTACATGAGCCTACAAAGAGACCAAAACTGCCCATCATTATAAAGTAGCCTCAGTGGTCACATGACCTAGGCCAAGTACCTGTGCTGGCTACCACAGACTTTGATATAGTTATTAGTGCTCAAAGGACACAGTAATCATACATGCTAATGAGCAGCTCCAAATTCTGAGAGTCATGAGGCATCACATAGGATGACGTGATCCATGATAACTGGATTGAGGTCACAGCTCAGGAACTTACCCGAAGCAGATAGGCATCGGGAAGACAATTTAGTACATATGACAGCATCATCCCAAAGGACACGATAGGCACTCAAATCACGAGTCCCACAAGATGGTCTTTGAAAAATAAGAATGCAGACACATCTTGGTTCTTAACCTGGTGTCCAAACCCCTTGTGGAAACGTTCCTAAAGAGCTGCATTTGTGGGTGTTGACACTCAATCTGTATGTCCCTACATAATGGCTATCCCACATTTGATGGCCAATGATGCACGGTCAGTATTTCAATGGCTACTCACACTTGGTGTGGGAGAGAAAGACTGGAAGTAAAACCATCTGATTAATAAGTGTTGCTATTTAAATGTAAGATTTTAGTATTCCCAATCTTCTGTGATATGTTATCTTTATCCCAATGGGTTAGTGAATAAATGCAATAGAATGCATTACATGGAATGGAATCCAGACCACCAGAATACTTTGCTTCTAATCAAGTGATAAATTTCCGTAGAACAAATGGTAAATGCAGTGTCTATATATGTGGCATGGAGATGGAATTCACTTGCAGTTGTCCAGAAGATACTGGCACTTAAGTTGAGATGTACTATAAAGAGGAGGGATGGTGGGACTCAGGCATTGAATCATAGCATGTTTTTCAGTGCCATTTGTACACTGGGTATGGTCAGAAGGTTTAGGTTGATATTAGCTTCAGAGCTAGGGATATATATTTGTTTCTTTCTGGCTGCTCTCTTTGCATCCTTCCTTCATGATAGAAGACGGTCCCACAGCAGTTCTCAGCATGCTTGATAAACTACCTCCTCTACACAGTTAAGAGTCTTGTCCAAGGCTGTAAATATTTACTTTGAAATTTATGAGAAACACACCAATGTGATGAGTCATTCTGTGTCATCCTAGAAGACCAGGAACAACTGATGGGGGCACTTCCAAGTGATCAAGAGGATGAAGAGGTCCCATTTAAAGCCAAGGTGAACTTACTAGTCATTGATCTAAAGTTGATTTTTTGGTCTCTTCCACTGTAATTGATATCAGATGAGGATACTTAATCATGAACATATTAGATGAAATATTACATTTCCTTGGGGTGGGAAGCATCATGTGGGGGCTCTTCTAACTGATCCAACATTGAAGAGATCAACCACAAAGGGGAGCAGAAGTTGACAAAGTAGGCTTTTGCTCAGCTACAATTTTTTTCTCCTTGGATTAAGAATTTGTAATCGCCGCCCAAATTGAACTTAACAAATGTGCATCCAGGAAAAGCTCATGCCTTTCTTGGTGTGTCTGCTACACCTGCTCATCAGGTTTGCTTGACCCCTATTTCACATCTGAATTTCTAATGCTGCAAATCAAGCAAAAATCCTTTGCAAACAGCCGAAACATGATCTGATCCTCATAAGGTTTTCTCTGATTGCAGGTGGCCCCAGGAGAAAGTCAAACAGGTACATATCTAGAATTGCTGAATTGAGGTAATTTTGGATTAGACAAGCAGGGCATTGATCCTAGGTTTGCCTGGAAAGCCAGGGTGGTTCCAGTTACTGGTGGGATTTTTTGAGGTATGGTTAAACATTAAACATTAATTCCTCCTGATAAGGAATGTGGTCATGCTCTATTGTTCTCTCAGTAGATGTATTCACTTCACTTGAATGGATTTGTGTCTATGGCAGTCATGGAGTGTGTATGAGCGAAGCCTATTGGAGGGATTGAGAAGGTGTGTGTTGGGGCATTGCTGTGTGTTTCCCTAAGTGAAGGGTCCAACATACACAGGACAACTGTCATTGAAACCTTTCTAAAACACCATCACATCACCACAGCACATATTGCATATAATAACCTGTGAACATCTCACTAGAATCATTCCTGGAATTATGTAAACTCTCCCTATCCCTTACAGCCAGGTTCTGAGGGGCATAAGTTAATGACCCGAGATTTCAAATTCCTAAGTTGTAGAGACAAGATTTGGACTGAGGCATGTAACCCCTATACTACTACTCTGAACTACTGAATATTACCTAATCACAGGTATGGGTCACTAGTGACAATGAAGGAATTTCCACTGCCTATATATATGTAGGTGCCCATGGCATTTCCTAAACATGACACTCGTGTATTAGATATTCACAGGGGTCACATAACACAGGTTAGCAGGTGCATTTTACAAGATACTTATTCACAGTTATTAGTGTGAAAAACACATAGAGAGCCCCACATGTTGCTGGTAAACTCACAGACTCTCAGACTCGTGAGGTTTCAGTAGGACAAGCTTGCCAATCGCTGCCAGTACTGGGTCACAGCTCAGCACATGGCCCGAGCAGACAGACAGGGATTGGAGAGATATTTTCATCTATTTAATAACGTTATCACCATAAGCCATTAAAAAAAAAAAAAAAAAAGATCATTCTGTGAGCTGCTCATTTGAGGAAGAGTAATGAGTAAGAACTCAAATTCCCTCTTAGCCATTAGGTTCATGTTCATCATTCTTATTTCAAGTTTCCCTTATAGCTAGCACAGAGATTCATGCTCAACCTTCAATCGATCCTAACTCTCCCACTGTGGGATGGCTCATATAATCATGGAGAGGCACATCACACAATGAATACAAAAACATGGTAATGAAAAGGAAGATGAAGGAAAAATATCATATGGTGAACATTGGATACTTTTAAATGGTAGTCCATGAGTACTATGACAAACCCTATAAATATTATCTTTATGACACCTGTTAGTGACTCAATACAAAAGAATACCTTGTCTAGAATTAAATCCAGTCAACCAATAAATGAATAAATAAAACACTACACAACAGATTAGTATTGTAGTAGGAGCACTTTGCATTAGTGGAGATGGAAATGACCTTGGAAAGTTCAAAAGGGCATTGACAACTTGTCTAGATTCAAAACAGGAAGGGGGAAGCAGATTTTGTCTCAACGGACAGAGCGTCCACCTACCACATGGGAGTTCCAGGGTTCACACCCAGGGCCTCCTGACCCATGTGATGAGCTGGCCCACGCGCAGTGTTGATGCGCACAAGGAGTGCAGTGCCATGCAGGGTTGTCTCCCACATAGGGGAGCCCCACACACAAGGAGTGTGCCCCATAAGGAGAGCCTCCCAGCATGAAGAAAGCGCAGCCTGCCCGGGAGTGGCGCCACACACACGGACAGCTGACGCAACAAGATGACGCAACAAAAAGAGACACAGGTTCCCAGTGATGCTGACAAGAATATAAGTGGACACAGAATAACACACAGTGAATGGACACAGAAAGCAGACAATGGGGGGGGGGGAGGAAGGGGAGAGAAATAAAAAGTAAATCTTAAAGAAAATAATAAAAACACAACTATTAAAAAAACAGGAAGGAAAAGTGATGGAGCTCTGTAAGTAATACCATCTGTTTAATACTATTTTTAGATTGAATATATCATGTTGAATTTGGATACCTTTAGGTACACAGACAAAAAGTTTTCATTTCTCATTTTTTTCCTGTTCCTCTTCTCCTTTACCATCCTTCTTCCACCAAGGAGGATGGCCCAGCAACATATTCTTACAGACTTATTACCCCTCAGGTCCCTATTTTCTTGCCCCCTGCAGTGTCAGGGTAGGTCCCTGAGTAACCCATGCACACCACCCAATGTATTGACATTTACTCTGTGTCCTCCCAGGAACCCCTAAGGGCCTGCTGGATGAGTCCCCCAGTGAGAGGGAAGATGAGGAGGTTCCATCAAATTCCAAGGTATGGTCACCCGTTCTTTCTCTGTTGTCAAATTGCTGATTTTAAGTTTTTTTGGTTTTTTTTTTTTCTTTGTTTTATTTGCCAATTGAGTTCAGATATGAAAATCAGACCAAATAATTATAGGTGATGTCTATGATTTCCTTAGTCAGGAGAGTGTTCATTTGGAACCTTTTACTAACATCTCTGCTTCAAGAGGAACTTCAAGGAGTCCCCCCTACATTACAGGGCTAGGTTTCCTCCTCAATAGATGGGAGAGATGCATAAAACAGGAAATGCTATGCCTTTCCACAAGTGTCTGTTACAATGACTTTTTGGGCCTTCATCTCAACCCGTTTCCCATCTAGTTTTCTAAAGGCAGCAAGAGAGTAAACCAGCTGTGCAAACACTATACAGCCTGCTCCAGTCCTCAGAGGGTTTTCATTTCTCTAATTGTAGGTGGCTTCAGGAGTAAGTGAAAACGGTATGTATTTTGGTATCACTTTACTTCTTTTTTAAAAACATCTAGATGATTTAAACTAGGGGTTTCATGCTTTCTTTACTGTGGAAAGCATCCCGATTTTACCTTCCATGTGGGCATAAGAAATAGAGGGGTCCTTCTGTTTTAGAGGAAGAAAAATGTCCACATTGTACAGTACTTTCAGCAGTTGTGTTCCCCTTGGGTGGGTTGGGTTTTTGTTCATATCCCATGATAGTTGCACATTTTACAAGTATTTAAATGTTCAAAGTTCAACAATAACATTGGGCTTGAAAATGGGCAGGAAGAGCGGTAAGAAACTGTCATTGAACAACATCCTCTTTTTTAGTACCTTTACAGGTTCCTTTTATGGTGCTTTGGGATGTCTTTAGCTACAGTGCCAAGGACTGCTTCCCTTTGTATTGCTGCTCCTCCCTGTTGCCCTCCTTCCACTCCTTAGCAGCTCACTTAGGCTTGCTGAATACCTGCCTCCTTGTTATTCTAATCCCTCGTCCAAGTCAAGCAATGCTTCATGACTAAATCCAGAGCAACTACCCCAATGTACTGATGCTATTCCTCTGTTCTCCTAGCTCTCCCGGAGGGCCTCCTGGAGGAACTTCTGAGTGCCCAGGCAATAGAGCACACTCCATTTACTTACACCAAGGTAAGCCCAACTTTCTTTATCTGAGATAGAACCACTGCATTCTTGGTTTCTTTCATTTCTAATCCAATTCAGTTACGAAAATTTGACCACGTACAATATAGATGAGAGGTTCAAATGCTTGGTGCGTCAGTGTTCAGTGGGCATGTATTAGGAGCTAATCCCGGTTTGAAGGGGGCAATCATAAATGGCAGCATCAGGTTATAAACTATATGGCAGGAGGACATTCTTTAGCAGAAATTTTTTCACCTGGAATTAAGAATTTTGTACTTAGTAATCAAAATGGACTTGAAAACTGCATCATGCAGGACTGTTCATGCTTTACACCTGCTTTTGGTTTTCCTTAACTTCCTTCTTTCCCTCTTGTATTCTAAAGTCACCAAGAGGACACAAGCCTCTTGTAGCACTATAGATTAAGTTCTGATCCTTACGGCATTATCTTCTCTGTAAAATTGCAGCCAGTCCCAAGAGCAAGCAACAATGGTAAGTATTCTGAAATCCTACACTTGCTGAGAAAAAGTCCAGATATTGAAAAACATGAATCTTCCTTGTCGATTGAGTTTAAAGAGGTTCCTGATGACAACTTCCTTGAGGGAATAAGGATTTGGGTGTGGTGAATGAAATGGATATTCCAGGTAAGAACTAGGGTTGTCTTTCTTAAGAAGTTGAGTACTGATTAGTTGGCATGTGTTTGTCTGCATGGAAGTGGTGTGTGTTTACATGTGTATGTTTGTGATGTGATTCTCAGAATACATGTTTTGATTCTCAATGGGCATGTGTACAAATGTGAGTCTTTAATGAGTTTTCTGGATTTTTCACACACCAAACAGCACAACGACTAGTGTCAACTTTCTTTGTAATAAATCCCATCAGTATCTCTTCATGGATAAATATATATGTCAAATATTATCAAATTATGTACTATGTCAGTGTGGCTTACAATATGTAGTGTGGCTTACAATATGTCAAGTATACCTCAATAACTCAAGAATAATCCATCAACATCAAAGAAAATTTTCATGAAGCTCTACAGGGACAGAAATGTGGTACAGGACCCTTTTTCTGGGATGTAATAATATGTCTTGGCTTAATAATAAGCTTTATAAGGCTTTACTTAATACCTCATAGCACTTTGAATGGTCAGGATGAAAGAAAGGCAGACATACATGTCCATTCATTAACGTATGAGACAGGGCAGTTTTGAGAAGGTGAAGAAAAGTCTTCAGAACTGGACATTTAATGAATACAGTCCAAAGAACTTGAGATGTTAGGTGCTTTGACTCCTAATCTACACATTTTCTTCAAGTCTCTTCTGCCTGGCAGAGTCTCTAAAGTTCTGCTATGAATTTGTCAACATTTGTCATTTTAGTTCACACAGCCAGGGCATCCAGAGCAGATTCTAGTTTTTGCAGTTTTGCTAAAGCCCAATACCCATTTGTGCTGGTAGCTGTGGTAGGGATGATGCAGAAGGGAACATGTGCATCCTCACAAAATGCTCCCCAAGGCAGCAACCCAGAGTCTAGCACTAGGTCTGTGCTTTGAACTCATCTAAGACAGAGCATGTCCAAAGAGTCATAATTTCAGGGTGACAAGATTGGAGGTCAGTGCTCTATTTTCCAGCTAAATAAGGGAGTGAGAAGTTGAGAGCTGATACCTTCCCCTCCTCTCCCTCACTTGCAAGCACTTTGCACTTTCTTGCTAAGGCCTCAGGCTCCAGAGGGGCCCAGGAAGGTCTTAGAACCCAGGGCAGAGAGCTGGGTTTTCCTATGGTAGCCAGCAAGAGATCTCAAGGAAGAAGGGAGGGATGCGAGTGGCCCAGTCCTTAATAACGTTCCTGCGGATCTTTGTTTTCCTGAAGACTGGCTTGCGGACTGCAAGTATGACTCCACTAGCAGCGAGGACGAAGACGACAATCCAGGTAGGTTACAATTCTCAAGGAAGGATCCAATGGAGAAGATACCAAGATCAGTAGTTATACCTGGTGCCTTGGAGTCTATGGAAGGGGGCATGATATTAGAAAGTATAGGAAATATTTATGAGGGCCTGCTTTCATCTTTTCGTTTTCAATAACATAAAAGTAGGAGATATAATGACCGTGAGCTTTGTGTGTGTTGTGTGTTAAATGAACTTTCCATGTATTTTTTAAAAAATTAACTTCCCATGGGTTAGTTTTTTCATGTCTTCTCAACAGTCTGACAACAAAACTTTGGTTTCCTTTGCTTAGCATCCCATAGTAACTGATACAAGAAATCGTGGTTTGGATTTACGTGTTGAACTTCAATGGAGCGGGTCTGTTGGGACACAATCTCTCAGGTTCTCACCTGGACCTGGGACAAAGTGTTTTTAGCTAGTGCCAGATGGCACCTGAGAAGTAGGGCCTCATCCCGTGCACTTTTAGATCTAGTTTTAACTTTCTTCATGTTCCATCCTTACTGCGGATCCTGCTTTAAAGGTTAACCATGGGTTGGAAGCCATGAAGAACATTTTCTCTGGGCTTAGCATGTACCTGTGTCCTTGAGAGGTGTGGCTAAAGCACATTCTTGAACTCACTACTATTTTGCACTTCCTACCCAAATCCAAAATGCCAGTGTAGTTTGGAAACCTAAATTTAATTACGTCTGAGAATGGTTTGAATCCAGTTGCCCCAGAAGAGCTTTCAAAGCCCAGCAGGCTTTCTGAGGACTTGTATGAATGGGCCGCTGACTTGTTTCACACACTGGCTCTCACAGTCCTACGGGGCTGGTGCTCTGGAATTGAGTATGCCCAAATCAGAGCCTCTTGGCAGCAGGGCCACAGGTTTCCTCCTGCTCTTTGAGTTCAGTGCTATGGTCAGCAGTGCCCTGTTTCTCAAGCAATATTCATTTCTCTCCCTGTGCCTTTCTGCAGGCTTCTCAAAGCACCCAAGGTACTCAGGCCTAAGAAGGCTTGATGAAACCTAGAAGGCTCAATTCATTTAAATGGCCACACATTCTACACAAGGCTATTAACACACCTGCAAGATAAGGGAACGTGGACAAGTTACTTTATGTCTAATTTCCTGTTAATCCTCTCTAAATCGCTTTTTTTGGAACCTATGGAGATGTTGAGAGGACAGAATGTTTGCGTCACACCTAAAGCCATACCAGACACTTCAAAAATCACTTGATTTTGGGGGTTGGTGGTAGCTCTCTTCCACAAGATCTGATTCAACTCCAGATCCTGAGTGTTGCATCTGGAATTGGTAATTGGCCAATCCATTGATTGGAGAGGGTGGCATGGTACACTTGATCATTCCCCTGTGTTCTCATAAGGAAAAACAATGTGAATGGAAGACAGGAATAAAGGAAATAAGCAGTATTGGGAGAGAGGAGAGGCAGGGAGTTTCTGAGGCAAGATGATGGAAAGGAAATCAACATCATGCTTAGCAAGACATAGAGAATATGTCTGCCTTCTTTGAGGACAAGGAGGAAATGGGCATTCCTCCCCAGAATTATAGTATATGAGGTCTGGTAAACGGACCCTGTTGACATTAGGCCAACCACACAGGGCACAGGAGACGTTATCGAGGCCCAAAGAAAGTTGGGGTGATACAGACAGAATTGGGTGCCAAGCTCAGGTCACGGTATGACAAAGACAATAGGGGCTCTAATTCTCCCCTGAACCCTAACTTTCTCCTTTCCTTTTGCAAGGTCACCCTATCACAGTCACCGCAATGATTCACTCAGAGGCGTTTTTCTCGGACTCAGAAGAGTCAGACGTAGAGAATGGCAATATGCATGTAATTTATTTCCTCTTCTTGCCTAATTTAAAAATCTTCCTGTTTCTTCTTTGTAAGCATTTCTTCGTAGCTCTTCTCTTTCCCCCTCCTTTTACAATTGTCATCTCAAAGGCCCTGGTAGCCTCCAGGAAGGTGAGGTTATACAATTGACAATGTTTTTAAGATGTTTCTCCACCTTCTTCACCTACTGTATTTTAACATTGCATGGATTTCCAACCCTACTATGCACCATAAATCAACTGGTGTGTCCCTGAATGGCCCAGGCGAGAAGTTGTGCTGAAGTCTGAAGCATTGGCCCACATCATGTGGGGTTGGCCCCTGGGAAGTTTGTTCTGGGATGGGCTCTCCCTTCACTGCCGTGTTCCTCCACATATGGCTCTGGAAAAGCAAGTGTGTTCTCTACCCTGCAGCTGTCTACACTCGTTGAGGAGGAGGAGTCTGTTTACATCGACCTTCTTTTCCGGGAATGCACAGAAGGAATCAATGATGTGAAAAGAGATGAAGAAGAGGAAGAAGAGGAAGAAGAGATGTTAGTGTGGAGTAGTGGGTAGGATGAAGAGGGAAGGGAAACAAGTCCACATGCACTAACTTTCTTTGCCACTTCAGGAAATTCAGCGTTCATGAGGAGCTTGCTGGAGTGCCTGCACCTGTGTGTGAATATGGAGGCGGAGATAGGAATCTGAGGGGGAAAATGAGCACAGGCAAGTGAAGGGTGCCCTGAGAATCTCTCCCCATGAGTAGAAGTGCTTTCCATGTAAGCCCTAGAGCTGATCAGCTATGCCTTCCCTTGGCTCCTTAATTTGTAGGAGAGGGCTCTAGCCCTCTTCAGAACCAAAGTTTGCCCTCCCAGTCCACCTAAGGCCTGCCAAATCCTCCTGTCTTTCTTACTGAGTGTGGTGTACACTGTGGAGTGACCTAGAGTGCCACCAGTTCTCACAGGGAAAGGGTGAATTGGCCTGTGTTAGGTTGCCAGGGCTGCTTTATCTGATACCAGTGATTAACTGGGGTAAACACAGGAATTGACAGTCAGTTTAGGAGATTAGAAGCAAAATCTAGGTGTCAGCATGATGATGCTTTCCCTGATGCTGCCAGCAACACATAACTCAACCTCTGCTTCCATCACCTGATCATCTGTCTTCATTTGTCTCCCGGTGCTCCTGCTCTGAATTTGTCTAGTCTTCCTCTCTTTGGAAGGACTCCAAGCGTATAGGATTAAGGTCACCCAGATGCAGGTTGGCCTCCCCTTCACTAGTAAGATCTCTGACGACCCTATTCACAGATGAGTTCACATCCAAAGGTGTGCAGGTGAGGATGAAAGCATGAGTTTATGGCTGCCCATTATTCAATCCAGAACCCAGAACAGTGGGGTCACTCTCAGGCAAACAGGGTAGCTACTGAGGCCCTGTTTTCTACCTCAGTGGGACCTGAGTCACAGCTGCCCAAGCCTTGGGGTCCTAAGCCTCTGTAGTTTCCTTCCTCATCCCACTTCAGCTCACACTCATTTTCTCAAGCTGTACTTCTTTAGAATTTATTCATGTATGTAGAATTCAAACAAACACAAAGCACAAAGGAAATCTCCCTGCAGGGCTTGCTAGGAATGAGAAAATCAGAGAGGACTGCATGTTACTTAAGTCCCCTTATTTATTTTATATTGTTTAAGTAATAACTCTTGTTAGATTATGATGAGTGTTTTGTAATACTTACATGTTGGAATATCTTAATGTAAGAAACTATATGATTTTGGCATCACAGTCACTTTATATTAAAATGGGTTGCCCAGTAAGCTCAGTGTTTGATTTAGAATGAAACTGTTAATTAGGGAAAGAGCTCCAGGAATCGGTCCCTTTTTAATCTGAGGCTTTCACCACTGGATGCTGTTGAGGACCAGGGTGGAGGGAGCAAGGTTATCGCTTCCACGCCTCTCCCTTCAGAATTCCTGCCCCTCACCTGGCCCAGGGAGATGGGACTCTGCCTTTTCTTTCTAGAGGACTTGAGCCCACCTTTTCTTCTGCATCAGTTTCGTTCTCCAGAAGACATTCACTTGAAAGGTGCCCAATCTAGCAATCAGGTCACAGCCCATTGCCTGGAAATTTAGAGACACTCTTAGTCACAGACAGCACCCTATGCAGACAGCAGCAGTAGGAATTCAGTCCCTCTGGATCTGGCTCGTGGGATATCATGGACCAAAGATCACCTCTCCAGGGTTGGTCTGAGGTAACTTTTGAGTCCTACAAACCACCTCAGGGAAACCCAAGCTCCTACCACCTCTGTGCCACCTGAGTGAGTCCAGATCCTGTATTTGTGTTGCAGATCCTACAACTGACTGCTACAAGGATGCTGAGCTGGAGGCCTCAGCCTGAAGCTGAGTAGAACTGGAGATCTATGGCGCTTGGCGACACTTATGTGCTCACCCTTCTACTCCACTATGAATGAACAACTAAGTGGCACTTTAGTTTTTAATCCAAAGACTTAGACGAAGTCTTAGAAATAAGTTTTACTTTTAATGTTATATGCCATATGAAACAACTTTTGTACCTTTACTACTTATATTTCTTATTCTTTATGTA
Organism: Dasypus novemcinctus; assembly: GCF_030445035.2. Classification (NCBI taxonomy): domain Eukaryota; kingdom Metazoa; phylum Chordata; class Mammalia; order Cingulata; family Dasypodidae; genus Dasypus; species Dasypus novemcinctus. Next base: position 86,311,282 of record NC_080689.1, on the reverse strand, counting down.
ATAAATAAATATACTGATAAGTACCCTAAGCAATGCTAGAGCTATATGAATTATAATATCTGGTCTCCGTATTGGCTCCCACCAAGGTGAAACACTCACTCATGGAATCCTCATTGAGTGTTTGTTGAAAAAATAACTGGAAACTGACAGCTTATCATAAGCCCTCCTGTCAATGGGTTTTTAAAATTTCATTTACTGAACTATGTTCAGTCACCTGGTATGGGTCATGCCAAAAATGCTCATCTTGGTCTAGCAGGATAACTTGAATTTCAGGGCCTTTTTCACTTACATTGCGGTGTTGCTATGTATAAAACCATGATTCACATTTCATTCCACAAATATTACCCCATTTGCATCTGGCACAAAATTTTGTTCTCCAAAACACTGATGAGATTCTAATTCCTTCACATAATATGAGTGAGTGTAAATGTTTTCACATTTTGGTTAACCTGGTTAATTTTCCTAGAATATCCCTTGCTTTTAGTCCTTCCAAGTCAGTGCACAGCATGCACTTCTGACACACAGCTTCAAAGAATTTCCTTCCAGAGGGGGAAAAAAAAAACAAATTGTAATTTTTTGGCATTTCTTTCAAGTCTTTGCTTTTGGATTTGCTTTTGGATTTCGAGACACTCCAGTGTTCAGGTATTAGACCAACTATGCCATTTGTCATTCTTTTACTTTTTTTCCCCAAATCTTTTACATTCTCCACAAAATTTCTTTTAAACACTATCTGCTTTTCCTTTTGCTTTCTACTTAACCATTTCTGGTCATTCTATTTATTATGCATTACAATTCAATTTTGAACTGATATTTTTCTTATTTTCTGATGTCATCCCAATCGTTGTTTGATTTTCTATTTTTAATTTATGACATCTTATGTATTATCTCATTTTCTAAATGCCTTTTATTTACTTTTGAGAAAGCATTTTTCAGGACATAATATACATAATGAAGAAGGCCTTTCATGCATTTGTTGTGGCTACTCTGTATTCCGTTTCTCCCTAAATTACTTTGTTACATGAAAATAATGTGATTTTTTTCTTCGTATTCATATAATTAGAAAAAATTATAGAAGTGCAATTCAAATTAGCTTTCCCAGGAACAGAGATAAGTGTGTCTTCCTAGATTTTTTTATGAAATTTTTTAAAGTACAAAATCTTTCTTCCTGGTATTTCCAGATGCTTCAATTCTACCTCTCTTAAACATGGGACTTTACTCTCATCACCTCTATTGCACCTATCATTTTCTTTCCTCATCTGACTAGTGAATATTCCTTTTCATATATACTCTTTACCTGAAGTGAAACATCTTTTACCTGACGTTGCCAAAATCTAGTCGTTTTCTATAAATGCCCATATAGGTTGAAAATTAGTTATCTGTAAGGGATTTTCCATTAGATATCTTGCGTTGTATTTCATTTCTGAATTATATTTGCCTATTTATCTGTTTTATTTCTATAATCATTTATATTTTAGCTACTTATATTTATTTTACATGGAAATTTCTTTGTTTTTATACTCCATATTTCAGTCATTTGAATTCAGAATTATTAATTTCCTCCCCAGTTTTAAATCAATATTCATACATATTTGGTGTTAGCAGTGGCAGTTCATATTCAGTGAATTTTTTAAAAAAAATGCTGCTGCTTTAGAGTCACAATGACATAGGTTCATTGTCATTCATATCAGGTCTGCAATATTACCACCATATGGTATATGCTTATCATCAGACACATACATCAGCATCCCCCAATGTAATAGTTCTATTTCCCATGGTCTCCAAGGATGTCCTTAATACTTGTCTCTCCTTCATTAAAAGTAATGTTTTATAAATAACTTCTAGAAAGAAAAAATTTGCTTGATATGGTTTACTGAATTTTAAAATTTAAGAATACATAAAAGACATTTCAGACATATTCTACCATGATCTTATTATGAAAGTGGGACACTTTTACATTATTAAGAATTACATTCTTCAAAACCATAAAAATGTAGGTTTCCTACAATTAACTCACATTCCAGGATTTCTGAAGTGTGCGCACAGCCTTCCTACAAACTGGGGACTTTCTGCGGCTCACTGAGTGGAGGGTCATTTGTGGAAGTCATTCCATTCTCTTCACAGCTGCGTCTATATGATCCACTGCAAACATTATATTCAATTGTGAAATACTGAAAGTTTTTGCCATGACAACAAGATAAATTTGCTCACTTTCATCACTGCTATGCAGCATTATACTGGAAGTTCTAGCCAGAGGAATTGGGCAAGAAAAACGGAACTGAAGAAGGAAGCTATTCTGATACACGGATGACATAATCTTTTAATAGATATTCCCAAAGAACCCACAAAAATACTACTGGAACAAATACAGGCATTAAGCAAACTTGCATTGTATGAGATAATACACACAAATGTCAGTTCTGTTTATATAGTATGGTAAAAAAAAAAAAGTCTAAGATGGATTTTTTTAAAAAAATCCATTCAGTTACCCTCTAATGAATAAAATATTTAGGAATGAATTTATTGAAAGTGTAAAGCACTTGAACAAGAGCAGTCATACCTGAATGAAACTGAAGAAGACTTAAACAAATGGCAAGACATCCATTGTTCATGGATGGTAAGACTAAATATTGTTCTAATACCAATACTACCCACAGGGAACTACAGGTTCAGTATTATAGTTATAAACATCCCAACTGACTTTTTTTTTTCTTTTTTACAGAAATGGAAAAACAGATGCTCCAATTTATATGGCATCAGCAAGTGGCTAGACGATGCAAAACAAACAACTTTCTCTATGGTGAGATTGGGATTGATTAATTTATAGAACAGGAGGAGGGCTTTGTTATGGATCTGGCTGCTTTAGATATGTAGGAATTTCTGGGATACTCTGAGGAATATTGGGGTTCACAGAAAAAGGGGTTCTAATTCTCCCTCTTAATGGCTGCCATCATTTTCCTGAAATTCTCATGGGAACTCAGAGGCAAAGATGTAAAATATCTCTGAGAACAGTACTGTGTCCTTCCTTTGGGGAATTTTCATGTAGGCTGGGTGCAGTCTTGGGTTCTCAGAAGGAAAGAGTGCCCTCTGGAAGAATAAATAACTCACCATGTCCCCTGCTCTATATACCCTAAATCATAGGATCTACATTGAGTTAAGCATGAACAAGGGTATGAGAATTTACTCAACATAGTGACCAGTAAAATTCACATGAAAAAGAGAAAGTCTCATTGACACATCTTACAGAATGGACACAATTTAGTTGAAGAAGGATTTGGGGAAGTTGTACATACCAGGCTGCTCAAAGAGTGGCTCAGGTCTTCAGTCAGGGAGACGAATGTTGACAACCTCTAGAGAAGTTCTCATATCGGTGACTGAACTTTTCAGCCCCAGAATTTCTATTTCAGTTGATTTTACATTTTTACCTCTTTACTGATATTCTCTGCTTACTGAGACACCATCCTCATATTCTCCTTTTATCATTGAGCATATTAAAAATCTGTAATGTATAACTCTGTTTTATAACTGAAGGATATTTTCCATTAATTGTCTTTTCTCTTGTGTGTGGGACATTCGTTCTTGGTACACTCCATGCCCATAAAACTGGATCTTTTGACTATTTTAAGGTGGCCAGTCTGAAAATCAGATTTTCCTGCATCCAGGGTTTGTTGTGACTGCTTGTTGTTTTTCTTCGTTTGGTCACTTCTTGGCACTAATTGTGTGAAGTCAGTACAATTTGTCATGGATAGTCACTAAAATCTCTTGTCCCGGTAGCTTACTGGCCAGACAGTAAATGGACAGAAATTTCCACATATGCCTAAAATCAACAATAAATTTAAAAGTCCTTGCAGATATGTGGTATGTATACACTGCAACATGGCTTCAACACTCAGTTTATGACTCCACAATTCCACATGTCCTGTTTGTACAAATCTTAATAGTAAACCAGAAATGAGTGCTTAGGTTGTTCTCAGGTCCTTTTTATAAATGCACCCAGTCCTTCTATATACATAGATTGTACATAACCAGGAATATATTGCAGTTTTTCAAGGATCTTATTAGCCAAAGCACCTCATTCCTCAGCCTTCCTCCGAAACATTCGTCTTAGTGTTTTGCTGCCCCAGTGTATTCCTGTGAGCCATGTGGCATCAACTAGCCTATTTGTCTTAAATGTTTTGGGTGAATACCTCTCGGGTAACCACCTGAGCACCCAGAGTTCCCTTAGGTGAAATATATGCAGGTCCTTGGAGAAGGACCTCCATGGATTTGCCATCCAAGTAAAACAGTCAACCAGAAGCCTCTCTGAAAAAGGTCCTTTCTGCTCCCTCTGGTATAGGTTATTGTAACAGAAATTGAGGCTGTTGTCTGCAAAGCCATACCAAGGTGGTGAGCAGAATGGGACCAGAGTAAAGGAAAATAACCCAAACCTCTCTGACAAGTTTCACCTGCTTTATTTATTTTTTCTCTTTCCCTTACCTGATTCAAAGTTCCCCTTCTTGCTGTATGATTTTGGTTAGATTCCAGAATTCATAACAATTTTATTCTGCTATTTTTGTCATTTTCTTTGTTGCTTTTGTGGATGGCTTGACTCCGGGACTCCCCAAATCCACTATTTTTGCTGTCGACATTCTGTTCCTTTATAACTAACCAACCCTTAAAATTTGTACATAGTGTGAAATACTTCCCCGATAAGCTATGATCTGAAATTCCAGATACATATTTTATTATTTCACTCTGCTTGGGGTTATTCTTTAAGCAGAAGCTTTGTAACATCCTAATGACTGTTTACCATCTTCCTTCTTCCTTTTCTCCCACAGTTATTCTCAAATTGCCTTTGCTTGCCACACATCTTGAACTAGTATGGGGATGGCAGGAATGGTGAGAGTGCCTCTATGGCTATTTTTTGTTTTTCCATATATATATTTTGGAAATATATATATATTTCTTTTAAAAAAATATATATATATACATATATTTTTTTAAAGAAGCTTTAGAATACAAAGATGGTACATCCAAGGGATTCTCATATGCCTCACTCCCTACCCCTCCGACACTTTCACACATTATCAACATCCTTCATTACTGTGTTACATTTGTTAAAATTGACAAACCCATGTTGAAGCACAGCTATTGACCATGGACTACATTTTACGATATAGTCTATATTCTGTCCTGCACAATTTTGTAGATCATGACAAAATATCCAATGGCCTGTATCTGTCATTGCAATGTCATGCAAGACAACTCCAATGTCCTGAAAATGCCCTCACATTACTCCTATTCATTCCTCTCTCATCCCTCAGAACCTCTTGTGGTCACTGTCTTTATATCAATGCTAAGAGTTCTTCCAGTACTAGAGTAATATTAAGTCTATTATGTCTACTTTAATAATGTCTACTTTAGTCCACTGTTCATGCCCCAATCTTGAGGATTTGGGGATGGTGATGCCCCCAAAATATACAAATTTTAAAAACAACAACAAAAAAAAAACACTATTAAAAAATTGATGGGGCTGAGGGATGGGGAGTGGGGCATATGGGAACCTCTTATGTTTTTTAGGGTAACATTTTATGTGATCTATTAACTTTAAAAAAGATAATTAAAAAAATAAAAATTGAAAAACTAATAATAATGTCTACATTAGTCCATTGTTCATGCCCCAATATTGAGGATTTGGGAATGGCAATGCCCACCCTACTTCTAACTGAGAGGTCGCTTAGATCCCATAGGGCAGATGGATGGAACTATCTTGCTTGCAATTGCAGGCACTCTCTGCTACTTGTAATGGGTGTTCTCAATCATCATCTCCCTGTTAGTTGTCCTGGGCTCATCCAAGGAACTGGAGTGTAGGTGTAGGAACTCTGCTGAAATTCAGAGCTGAAATGGCCCATGGATGGACCAATGATTTAAGTCTCTGGGACATATATTTAACAAGTATAGTGCTAATTAGAGGATCAAATAAAAGGGGCAGGATAGCCATGTGTAGACAACCCAATGAATGAGTATAACTATGTTACATTGGGGAGCATATATACCAAAATAAGGCAGGGAATGGAATTCCTGAGCTGTCTGCCCTCCTTATAGTATCTAGATGTCTCCAGAGCCCCCAGAAGCCCCACTATTTGAGGCACTGTTTACTGTGGCTGTCAAAGAGATCCTGGTAATACTTGCAAAAACATAACCTCAGGAATGGCCTCCCAACTCACTTTGAAATTTCTTGGTATAAAAACTCATTTGTATTTAATATTTCCCCCTTTTGGTCAAGCTGTTTTTCTAGACGCATTGCTAGTTGGTGCTTGGTAACAATCCCCTGGTGCCAGGGAGGCTCATCCCTGTGAGTCATGTCCCATGGAGAGGGGGAGTATTTATATCCTGAGTTTGTATTTATATCCTGAGTTTGGCTTAGGGAGAAGTCACATTTAAGCAATAAGGAGACTTTCAGGAGGTAACACAGGCAATATATCATACTAGGATAAGTTTCAATTTCACAAGGAAAGGCTCATAAGTACAGTCATTGATATCAAGGGTCTGGCTTGTAGCACTCTGGGATTCTTGCTGTTCTATTAGAGAATGTAGCAGAACTGCCCAGAATGGGAGTTCAATGTCCTTTTCATTATTGTGTGATTCGTGAATGGAACTGGCCCTTCCGTAGACAATTTATTGCATGAGTCCTTGGTCTGTTTCCTTCTATTCAGGATTGCACTCACTGTCCGTTCTCTGCTTCTGTCCACCCTGCTAATAATGGGTGAAGCCTTTCTCTTTTGTGAGACTGTGATGGTTTAAAATGTATCACATAGTGTGGTCTTTGGTTGCGATCTGGCTGACCTAGGTATGTAATTATTGGAGGGATTCCTTGAGGGAAATATGTGTTCACTGAGTATGGGCATGTAATTCTCCCACTTCACAGAAGGGCAAAATTCCCCCATATGTCTTGTTGGGACTCTCAGGGAAGGACAAAATCTATCTAGGAAAAGGACTGGCTGTCTCCCTTGGGGTTTAGGGATCAGGCTGCAAGCAGGCTGGAATTATCAACAGGATGAGGAGGACTGTGAAAGAACAAATAATCCATAGAGTCTCTTTATTCAGTGTACAATAAATCATAGGATCTGTAGTGAGTTCCTGAACTGAAAAAGGGTGTGGAAAGGCATTTAATATCTCTTGTGATCAGTAAAATTGATTTGAACTGCCAGATTTCAGAGCAATAGCTGCCTGAATCAACTCGATTTGGTGAGAAAGGGTCCAAGCAGGGAAGATACATACTCAGTGCTTGTGTACTCACTACCCACTCTCAGTCTAGACTCCTCAGGAAGGTGTGCAGATGGTAGTCAGGGAGATAATTGGGGCCTGCAGACTTTATACCTAAAACCAACAATCCCCAATGCAGCAGGTGACTTTTGCAGTGGATGGTCATCAACTGGTCATCTAGGGTTGGTCAATAGAAGGTGAATCTAATCCTTTGATGATCTGTTACATGGTAGTTGGTCTGGAATGCCTGCAGTTTAGAGACAGCTTGTGAGCCACACAGACCACTAGTCATTCAAGATAGTCACTTGACTCCCAGAAAGTCTCACAGCAGGAAAGAGAAACACTGATGATGCAGGGAAGGAAGGCCACAAGTTTGGAGTTTATCTAGACCATCAGTGGACTTCATGTAAGGGAAATAACACTGTCATTTAGGTCAGGGTTTGTAATGTAGTATCAGGAGATTGGGTCAGCATTTGGGCCCTCTTGTGGCTCAGGAATATCCTCGGGGGCTTTGATTCTCACCCCCAGTAACTTTGTGGCAGGAACGTTTTTTAAAGGGAGGGTCCTAATATGCCACGGCTCATCTGGCAAACCAACAAGTCAAAAAATTTGCAGAAAAGCAATTAGGAAATATTTTGAGATGAATGAAAACAAATATACTACAACCAAACTTTTGGGATGCAGCAAAGGCAGTACTGAGAGGGAAATTTATACCCCTAAATGATTATATTACAAAAGAAGAAAGAGGAAAAATCAAAGACCTAACTGCACACCGGGAGGAACTAGCAGAAGAACAGCAGACTAAATCCAAAACTAGCAGAAAGAAATTACAAACATGAGATAACAAATAATGAGATAAGAGTATAAAAAGCAAAAACAATAGAGAAGTATTGAGAAAACCAGATGTTGGTTCTTTGGAAAGATCAATAAAGTTGACAAACCTTTAGCTAGACAGACAAAGGAAGAAAGGGAGAGGATGCAAACAAATAACTTCAGAAATGAGCAGGGAACATTACTACTGATCCCACAGGAGTAAAAAAGATCTTGTTCTTCTTTGTCAAAGGTAGCCAAGGCAGTATACCAAAAATGCATCGGCTTTTTATAAAGGGAATTTTTTAGGGTAAAGGCTTATAGTTCTGAGGCTGCAAAAATGTCCAGACTGAGGCACCATCAGAGATGCTCTCTCATCAAAGATTGGCTGCTAGCAGAACCTGTAGCCCTGCCACATGGCAAGGCAAACTGGTGGCCTGTGTGTGCTGTCTCCTCCAGGCTGCATTCCCCTTGAGCTAGCTATGGGCAATGAAGCATATGGCAGGGCTAGTCTCTTCATCTTGGAGCTACATTCTGTGCTTAGCCTGTTGGGTATCACATTTCTTCAGCTAAGGCAGCTAGAGATCCTCAGGTCTGTCTCACATGGCAGCTTAAAAATGACACCTGTCTGTGTGTTTTGATTCACTCCTCAGTATATAGTATAATAGACACCAGCAAGAGGGTGGAGGCCCAGTCTGTGTCACCCCTCACTGATAAAGTCCAATCAAAGGATCACACACTCACAGGCATGTATTAGTTTAAGTACTTGATCTTCTGGGATTCACAAAAAACTTTAAACTGTTACATATCTTAACAACTACGAACAACTGTATGCCAACAATGTAGACACCTAGATAAACTAGAAACATTCCTAGAAACTCACAAGCAACCTATGTCAACAGAGCAGTTAAATGTAGAGATGAAATCAACATCAAAAACCTCCAAACAATCAGAGAGAGACTTGAAAAGATGACTCTCCAAAGAAGATATACATAGGGCCAGAAGGACCTTGAAAAGATGCTGAACACTCTTAGCCTTTAGGAAAATGCAAATTGAAACCACAATGAGGAAAGAGGATTTGGCTCAACTGATAGAGCTTCTGCCTACTATATAGGATGTTCAGGGTTCAAACTCAGGGCCTCCTGACCTGTGTGGTGAGTTGGCCCACACAGAGTGCCGACACGCTCAAGGAGTGCTGCGCCACGCAGGGTTGTCCCCCACATAGGGGAACCCCAAGCACAAGGTGTGCACCCCAAGAGGAGAGCTGCACCATGCGAAAAAAGCACAGCCTGCCCAGGAGTGGAACCACACACACAGAGAGCTGACACAGCAAGATGATGCAACAAAAAGACACAGATCCCAGTGCTGTTGACAAGAATGCGAGCGGACACAGGAGAACACAAAGTGAATGGACACAGAGAGTAGACAGTGGGGAGGGGGGAGGGGATGTGGAGAGGAATAAATAAAAAATAAACCTTAAAAAAAAAAAGGAAACCACAATGATACCTTTTCACATCCACTAAAACGGTTGCTAATTAAAAACAGAAAATAGCATGGGCTTCAAAATGGGCAGAAGTGTTGAATCATAGGCTATAAATTTCTATCATTTATAGATGAACTATTTCACATTAATTTAGATTGCCTTTAGCTACAAAGCCAAGGACTCTGTTTTTGTTTGCTTTCCTATTCCTCACCTTAGTCTTTCTTCTGCCAAGGAAGGCCAAATAGTGCAAGTCTACGCTCACTAACCAGTCAGCTCCATACATTGGAGCCTGTTGTCCTAATAAAGCAAATGTCCCTGAATAATGCATGAGCTGCTCCCCCAGTGTATTAATTGTTATTCTACATCCCACTAGAGCTCCTGGAAGACATGGTGAAGGAGGCTCCTATGTGACAGGGCGGATGAGGAAGCCCCATCTAATGCCGAGGTAGTCACGTTTTCCTTTAAGATAGAAATGTTCCTTTCTCAGATTTATTCTTTTTCAACTAAGCATAGATCTTAATATATGATGATGTACATTACAGATAATGGGTGCTGTTTGGGGGAAGGAATATTTGCAGAGGGATTTCTACTAATAGACCATTGATAAAAGAGGGCATTAAAAATGGCAACACCAGGTCATAACCCATATAGCTGGAGCCTTTTGTCTCAGCACCACTTTTCTTGCTTGGATCAAGACTTTTGTAATTCCTGCCAAAATGGATTTGAGAGAGAAAGCCCCCAGTTAAAGTGTGAGCCTTTCCCACAGGAGCCCACCATATGTATTCATGGGGTCTTTGATTTTATCACTGTGTCCCATTCATTTTTATAAAATCACAAAGATCTGAGAAAAAACAACACAGCATAGTATGATTCTCATTACTCACTTTCTGCAATTGCAGGTGAACTCAAGAAACAACAAAAAATGGTAGTTATTCTGGTTCATGCAACTGTTGTGGGAAAAGTCAAAATAAAATAGGGGGTTTCCTCCAAGCTTTAGGCTGTGGACCCAGCCTGATCCTAGTTTCACTGGGAAATGAGGGTTGGGGTGTGATGAAAGGCTTCCATTAGGGTGTTCTGTCCTTGTTTCTACAGTTCCAAGTAGCAGCTGTGTTCTCTTTAGGTGGTAGATGTTTTAGTGCACAGGGGCTAATGGGAGTTCACGTGTGAGTCTCTGGGGTCTGATTTTGAGTCTGCGTGCATTTAACCAGGTGATATGTACCATTTACAAAGGAAAATTGCTAGGGCCAACTTTCTCAACTTTCTCAAATAAACCCTATCACCACTGAACATATTATGTACATTTACTTCATCCAGCTGCACCTAGGGTGTGCTTTTTATCCCCACAACACAGGTGGAGAAACTGAGTTGCAAAAATGAACAACAGCCTGAGCTGTCTGCTCCTAAGGGGAAGGGCCTAAATGTGAACCTCAATTTTGGCCCCAATTCTGATGCTCTGAGCTACAGACCTGCCCTTTATACTCAGCCATGGGAGTTTCACAGGATTGGGGGTATGATGAAAGGTTTTTTGTTATGGTATTCTGTCCTTGTTTCTAAAGTCCCCAGTAGAAGCTGTGTTCCCTTTAGGTAACTGTAGGATTATCATGTGCAATTCCCTGAGGTGTTATGTCCCACTTACGCAGAGAACTGCCAGTGTCAACTTTCTCAAATACATTGCATGATTTAGCCATTGGATCATTAGACATCAGACAATGGAGTTCTAGCATCTCCCTATGTCTTGGAATTACCTGAGTCTACAGAGAAACCTAACTGCCCACCATTTTAAGATAGCCTCAGTAGTCACACAGCCTAGGGCAGCAGGTTGTGCAGATTATCACAGACTTTGGTATAGCTATTAGTGTCAAAAACACACAGAAAGCCCACATGCTTCTGATCGCCCCAAAATTCTCTGTTGTGATAATGACTTGGTCAACCCTGCCAGGGTTGAGGTGTCAGCTCAGCAGCTCGCTCAAAGCAGATAGACATTGGAAGACAATTTACTGCATTTGATATCATCACCATAATGGACCCTATAGATGCTCAAGTTCTATGAGTCCTTGGTAAAATAGAACCCAAAGACACTTGGCATTCAAAACATTCTGAACCTGGTGTTCAACACCCTTGCTGAAATGCTCTTGGAGATCTGGCTTAGAGGTAGTCAACACTAAATCCATGTGTCCCTCCATAATGACTGTCACAGTGTTGAAAGGGCAATGATGGAGAGGCTCTAATGCAATGAATACACACACGTGGCATAGAAAAGGAAGACTGGAAGGAAAATTCTATGATTGATAAGTAATGATTATTAAATGATCTCAGGATATTCAAATCTACAATTACCTTTACAACAAAGCACTAGTGAATAGATGCAATAGAATGACTTGCCCAGGATTCAATGTAGTCCACTGAAAGGTAGCTCCTAATCAAGTGGAAATTCCTAAGAACATATAGTAAATTCTTTGTCAGTATATGTATATCCATGGAGGTTGAATTTGTCTGGAGATGTCCCATGATACTGTCAACTTAGGCTAAATATGGAATAATCAGGAGGCATTTTGGGACTATCAATGATAATAAGATATTTTAGTATTATTTATAGACTACGGTCAGTTGTTATAGATTGCCAATAAGGATTTTGATTCCTGCTTCTTCCCTGCTACACTCCTGGCCAACCAGCTTTCAGTACAGAAGATAGCCCCTACAGCTGGTCATAGTGGCTTGTTACACTACAAACTCTACACCCTTTAGTGTCTTGTCCAAGACTAGAACCCTGCCTGAGAAATTTACATGTAACACACCAATATACTGAGAATTACTCTGTATCCTCCTAGCTCCCCAGGAACAACTGAAGGTGGTGCTTCCAAGGACCGAGAGGAGGAGGAAGCCTCACCCAATGCCAAGGTGAGGATGCTATCCTTTGTCTAAGGGAGAGGTGTTGCTTTTTGTATTCTATCTTTTGCAACTGATTTCAGGTAAGGATGCCTGATAGTATGCGTTATAGATGGTATATACAGTTTTTTAGGAATGCAGAGTGTTTCATGGGAGTATGTTCCAACTGATCCATGATACAACAGGGTATCCAGAAATGGCAGGAGTAGATTATAAACTATGTTAAAAGTCCTTTTCCTCAGCTCCAATTTTTATTGCGTGGAATAAGAATTTGTAATCACATGCCAAAATGGACCTGAGAGATATTCTAGGAAAAGCTTGTGCCTTAATAGATATGTCCTGCTGTACTTTCTTATGGGGCTTTGCCTTCACCACTGTTTCCTATCTGCTTTTCTAATGGTATCAAGCAAACAAAAGTCCCGTTCAAACAGGGTATAGCATGATGTAATACTCATAGGTTTTTCTCTAATTGCAGGTGGCTGTAGGAATAAGTGAAATGGTACGTATCTAAAATTACTGACATCTGGGAACACATGGAAGATAAGATAACCAGGGTATTGTTAGAATGTTGGTCTGCAGGGATAGTGGCTCCAGTTATTGCAAGGAATGAGGATTGGAGGTGTGGCTAAAAAAAAAATGATTTTCAAAGGGAAGCATTATGGGGCATGCTCTAAAGTCCTGAAAGCAGCTGTGTTGCCTCTAGGTGGCACGGATTTGTGCGTAAAGGGGTTAGTGAGTGCCTATGAGTGAGCCTATGTGGTGTGATTGTGAATGTGTGACTGTGGGGATGTTAGTGTTTGCTTTCCCAAGAGATGTGTCCAACTCACCCTGTACAATGGCCACTGCAAACTTTCTCAAAAACCAAACCATTAATATTGCACATGTAGCATATATTCACTCGTAAAATCTTCACCACAAAATTCTGGTTATGTTTACTCTCCCCACTTCTTACATGCAGACTGAGAGGCACAGATTAATAACCTAAGATCTCGAGTTCCTAAGAGGTAGAGTCAAAATGTGAACACAGGCATGAGGCCCATATGCTGATACTCTGAATAACTCACTCTCACTTGGCTCACAGACATGGTTCATTAGTGGCCACGCAAAGGATTTCCATCATCCATGTATAGACATTTGCCCAGAGGGCTCCTAAACACTGATCTTATATATTAGGAAGCCTGAGGGTCACATAACCCAGGCTACCATTAGGGGCACTTTACGAGATACTTAGACATAGCTGTTTGTGTCAAAAGCAACAGAAGTCCTCATGTTTCTGCCAAGCTCACAGATTGTCAGATTGTGAGGCATCGGTAGGACAAGCCTGACAATCTTTGCCAGTGCTGGGTCACTGCTAAGTACCTGGCCCAACCAGATAATAATCAGGGACTTGTTTTCATCTATTTGATAACTTTATCACCTTGAGCCCTTCAAATGATCAAATCTAAGCTACACAATAACCAATAAGATTGTAAAGTCCCACTTAGTCATTAGCCTACTTTCCATCGCCCTTCTTGCAATTCTCTTGTAACGTTGGTATAGAGCCTCAGTGCTCAACCTGTGCCTCCCTCCTCGTGAACTGGCCCACTGTGGCTGGTTAGTGTGAGCATAGAGAGTCACATCACTCAACAAATGTGCATAAGTGATAAAGAAAAGGAAGATGGAGGGAAAATATTATGTAGTCACAATCGCTTATTTTGAAATGGTAGCGTATCAGTATTATCAAAACCACTGTAATTATCTTTATAAGAAAGGACTAATGATTCAATACAATAGAATACTTTGCCTAGAATTAAATCCAGTCCACCAATAAAAGTTCGCTTATTATAAAGAGAAAAATACTTCATAAGAGATGAGAATTCTAGCAGGAGCACATTGAATGTGTGGAATTTGAAATGATCTCGGAAAGTTCAACAGGACAGTGACAATTAGTCAAGCTTCAAAACGGTCAGGAGGAATGATGGAACTCTGTCAATGAATCATAGTGTCTGTTTTAGTGCCATTTATAGATTATTTCACGTTACATTGGGATGCCGTTACATACACAACCAAAGAAACTTATTTCTCATTTGTTTTCTGCTCCTGCTCTTTACAGTCCTTCCACCCAGGAGGTTGGTCCAGCAACTGATCATTCCAGGCTTATTGTCCATCTATCCCCTTGCTCTCTTGGCTGTTACCACATCAGGTGCAGCTCTCTTAATAACCAATGAGGAGCATCCCAATGTACTGACAGTGACTCTATCCTTCTAGCTCCCCCTGAGGACCTGGTGGAGGAGATTCCTAGGGATAGGTCAGAGGAGGAGGTCCCATCTAATTCCAAGGTAAGGTTGCCTTTCTTTGTCTGAGCTAAAATTGTCACTTTATTATTTTTCAAATGAGTTCAGATATGAAAATCTGACCATGTAATTATAGATGATGTATGATTCCTTTGTTTGGGGGAGGCTTCAATGGGAACCTATAATTAACTGACCCTGGATTCAAGAGGGTGGCAGCAACCAGGTACACAGTACAGTGACTTTTCCTCACTGGCAGATTTTCCTCCTAGGATTAAAAATATTTTATCACCCAACCTAAATTCTCGACCTAAATATACTTGAGAGAAGCATCGTTCAGGAAAAGCTTGTGCCATTGCACACATCTGTTGCAATTATTTATGGAGACTCACTTGACCCGATTCTCATTTGCTTTTCTAAAGGTACGCAGAGAACAAAAGCCGGTGCAAACACTATACAGCATGGTCGAGCCCTCAGAGTACTGTGGGTTTTTGCTTGTTTTTTGCCTAATTGTAGGTGGCCTCAGGAACAAGAAAAAATGGTATGTATTGTGGAATCGCTCACTTATTGAGAATGAAGCTAAGGTTAAATAAAACCCAGGCTTTTGTGGTTCCTGTGGTGTGGGAACCCTGAAATCACTTTCCGGATGGGAATGAGTTATGGGGACTGTTTATGTTCTGGGTAAAGAAAAATGGGCATGTTCTACAGTCCTTGTAAACAGCTGTGTTCCCTTTAGGTGGTGTGGGTTTGCATGTGGCAGTTGAGTGGGAATTGCACTTAAGAATAGGTTGTGATTGTGAAGGTTAGGTGAGGGTGAGTGTGTTTCCCTGTGAGGTATTTCCCAACTATGCAGGACAATTATTGTCAACTTTCTCAAATGTATCCCTTCATGACTGCACACTTTACATATACTGATTCAATCAATCCACAGAACGACAGTACCACGGCTTTGTTTAATATTTCCCCACACCTTGGGTGGAAAAACTGTGGTGCAGAGATGAATAGCCTAGGATTTCAAGCTCCTACGTATAGGAGCCTCTTTGTGAAATCAGGCATGCAGCCCCAATGCTGGTGATGCCCCAAGCCACTATCTTCATTCACTGCTCAGTCATGGCGTCAGTGTACACCATGCAAGGGAGGCTGAACCTCCATTTGTATTCCTGGAAGTATCCAACCTGCAGAGACCCCAATCCTTACTCCTCATTGTAAGTAGTCTCAGTGGTGTCATGAGACCAAAGAGGTGACAGATGCCTTTACCCACTACGGCCTCGACACAATACCACACAGAGAAAGCCCCCATTCTTGTGGTCAGTTCAGAGATTCTGAGAGGCATTTACTGTAGTAAATCCTCCAACCTGGCCCCAACCAGATAAGTATCAGGGTTATGTTTTAGTGTATTTGATAACATCATCAACATGAGCTTTAGAAATGTTCAAATCCTGTAGCTCCACAACCAAGGGACAGTGACAATAAGAACTCAAGTTACCACTTCATGACCAGCCTGGTGCACATGATGTGGGCTATGGGTGGAAGGCTCTTTGTCTCTTCAGAGATAACCTAAACTATCTGTGACTTGTGGGTGTGGGATGATAAAAGGCTGCAGTCCTGCCCTGGGTGAGCAGGAAACAGTTTAACAATGCAAGGTCTATAAACTTAAGTATTCAGGGGAAATGCAAACCAAATATGCTAAAAGTTATGGAATGCCTGAGGTCCATGCTAAAAGCTTACCTAAGATGTGGAAATATATGCTAATTCAAGCCTATTGAGAACTGAAACAAAAGGACCATTTGGCCTTTCCTCTCTGTATAAAAGGGACTAAAAATCTTGTTCAGGGCTCGGATTGAAACAGAAAGTTCCCGAGTCCGGCTGGCCCTCAATAAACCATTTTTCCTTCTCAAACTCATTCCTGAGTCCTGGCCTCTCTATACTCAAATAATTGAACTTCTCTCAAATTCTGCAACACACATAGTCCTTATTTCAAGTCTTACAGCGGAGTTAGAGTCTAAATGCTAACCCCCACACTTGCCCTTAGCCATGGGGAGTGTAAACATGGACAACAAACACAGCCAATGAACACACACACGGGGTATAGAAAAGGAAGACTGGAAGAAAAAATATTACATGATATACAACTGTCAATTTTAAATGGTAGTATTTTAGTAGTTTCCAACCTTGTTTAATTGATTATATTTGTGACAAATGATTAGTGAATAACTACAATAGAATGTTCTCTCTAGAATTGAATCCAGTCCCACAACAAAAGGTTATGAATAAAAATGTCTTTAAAACAATTATTCTATTGTTACATTTTGGGAAGAAAATACATTGTTGGCATTCAATCAAGTGCGAAATCCTATACAACAGCTAATAAACGCAGTGTAGTATAGGTGGAACTATGGAGGCTAAAATGGTTTTTGAACATGTCAAGGTAGTGGCATTTGAGTTTGGCTTCAAAACGGCAGGAGGAGTAATGGATTGCACAAGACATGGGGCAGCTTAATAGTGAACCCTGTGGTGGATGACAGATTTTTGTTAACAGTACGAACATGCGAACATTCTTAATGTGAATTACAGCAAATGTTTAATACAAATACATGGTGCTGATAATAGGGTGTTTTATGGGGACATTTTTCTCCATCAACTCTACCTAATGCAAGCTTTAGACCATACTTAGTAGTAATATTTGGATGTTATTTTATCATTTATAACAAGCATTCCACAACGATGCAGGATGTTTGTGGTAGGGTAGTATTATCCAAAGGGGTGCTGATGCAAAGCCCCAGAAATATTCTGGTTTTTTAAAGGGTATTTATTTGGGGTAGAAGCTTATAGTTACAAGGCCCTAAAGAGTCCAACTCAAGGTACCCTAAGTGGTATTTTCTCACCAAATGTCTGTTACTACATGTTGAACAAGATGGCTGCTGACCTCTTCAGGGTTCAGCCTTCCTCTTTCCTCTTAAGGCTCCATGGGTCTAGCTTCTTCTGATCTTAGCGTAGGCTGCCATAAGGCTCATCTCTCTTCAGGGCTCATTTCTTTCCAGGCTCAGTTCTAGTCTCTTCACAAGGTCAGCTGTTTACTATCAGGGGAACAGCTCTTCTCTCTTCCCAGGGCCCCTGCCATGTCTATGGAGCTGTCTCTCTCCCTCTGTATATATTCTCTGTGTGCCTCCCTTTGTCTAAGAGTCTGTTCTATCAGCCCACCAAGGCAGTGGGGAACTCAACGCTGCACACCCTAATGATGTAGTCAAATCAAAGCCCTAATCTTGATTTAATCAAGTAAATGCAAAGTCTTTGAATTTAAGTCAGTCAAAGGGTATCATGCCCAGAGGAACAGGTCAGTTTACAAATGTAATCAATATCCCTTTCTGGAATTTATAAATAATATCAAACCGCCCCAGGTGTTGTATGGGGATTCTGTATGTTACACATGATTCTCTTGTAAACTCCCAACTTCTTTCAAAAAATACAAATGAGAGAAACTATATTATCAATTATTATTAACTACTTTCTATTATTGTTTTAGTATTAATCATTTGTTAAAGATGGTGATGAGCTAATAAATGTCAAGCTAAACCAATTTTTCTTCCTTGTACCTTAAATATATTTGTTTTAATGATCTGGATATCCTTTTGTTTCTGCTACTTTATCATCACAGTAAATAATGAAGCTTTTTTGTTATTGCTACTTTACATTATAATCAATAATGAAGCTGTCATTTCTCAGAGCTTACTAAAAGAGGCAGTAGAGCATTTTGATTAAGATTCCATACTCTGGAACTAAACCACATAAACTGAAATCCCACCTCTGCCACTTAATTAGTTGCATGACCTTGGGCAACATACTTAACCCTCTCATCAGTAAATTAAGACCCAATGTTATTGCCCCTTTATCTTACCCATTGGCTCTTTTGCAGTTGTTTTAGCATCTGGCCTTTATAGGCTTACTCACTCCAGAAAGGGATGCCATGGGCAAAAAGAGAGAAAAAAGACCAAAACAGTGCTTTTGAATTTCAAAAGAGGTTTTTAAAGCAAATGACAGAATAGTATTGAAAGAAAAGGGGTTTGAGTTAACATAGGCTGCTCATTTTTTGTTTTGCTTTGTTTAAAAGTACAAGCTCTAAAGGTCTCAGGGCTTAAAGAATTTTCTTCCCTTTGAAGAAGATATAGAGAATAGAAAAGAGGCAGGCTGGCACACTCCCAGACTTGATGGAGTACCCATGTTTGTTTATGTGGAGGGAGAAAGAGAGAAAGAAGACAATTTGGGCAATATGTCCTATGGACCAGCCACTTGCATCTCAGGATAAGGGCTGGTAGGAGAGTGAGAATATCCAGTTACTGAAAACTCAGAGCCCTATGCTTGTCTTAGGAGGAAGAATCATGCTTTTCTTGGCATCCAGCATGGTGTTTGAGCATCAGGAAACATGTGACTTCTGCAGTCACACAGGACCCTGTGCATGGTTTAATGCTTGTAGCCGTCTTGAGATTCTTAATACATTTTAAACAAGGGGCCTCACATTTTCATATTGAACCAGGCCCCACAAATTACGTATATGATCCTGTCTATGCAAAGGGGCCTGAAACAATTCTGAGTACCCAGCATATAATAGGAGACTAAAATATTATGATGATTTCCTCTACCCGGCAATGAGGGGAGTGAAGGGGTTGAGAGACATCTGACAGACCTGATGAATCTTTACACTGGGGACAAGTATGCAGAACTGGCCTACACAGACTGAAAAGTAAAGATCAAGGGAAACAGGTAGATGCTCCAGCCTGATGCTTTGATATCCTGTAAGTCTCCTGGAACTCCTGGCCCCCGGGGAAACACAGAAGGAGACCTGCAGTAGCCTGAGACTGTGTTTCCCATATGCCACCAAATGGGGGCTCAAAATAGAAAGAGAAATATTTTTAAAATGAAATATTTGCATGCATGAGGTATGAGCTGCGGTTTTACCCTACAAATCCATAAATAAAAGTTTGACTTATTTTTTAAAAGGCAGAAGTGATAAGAATTCATCAGTGAACAATAGCATGTATTTTCCTACCCTTTGTAAATTGACTATTTCATGTTGCTTTGGAATGTCTTTAATGACAAAGCCAAGGACTACTTCCTTTTATTCTCCTGCTCCTCCATTTTGCTTTTTCCACTCCTGAACAGCTCACTCTATACTAGTTGAAAACTGCCTCCACAATACTCTAATCCCTTGCCCAAGATAAACAAAGCACCATTAGTAATCCAGGAGAAACAGCCCCAAGCTACTGACTGTTATTCTCTGTCCTCCTAGTTCCCTGAGGGCCTGTTGGAGGAGCTTCTGAATGCCAGAGCAGTAGAGTAAGCTCCATCTGATTCCAAGGTGAGGTCACCTTTCTTTGTCTGAGATCAAACTGTTGCTTTCTTGGTTTCCTTCTTTTTTAATCCAGTTGGGATAATCTGACCATGTACGTTATAGGTGATATGCACAAAACTATTGGGCAATGTCTTCAATGGGAGTCTATTACTAGCTGATTCCTGTCTCAAGAGTAAAATCACAAAGGCAGCATCAACTTATAAACTATATGGTATTAGGCCCACCCTAAGGAGCAATATTTTTTACCTTGGATTAAGAATTTTCTAACTGGCAACCAAATTGGATTTGAGAGTTGCATCAATGAGGAAAAACTCATTTCTTTTCCACAGGTGTCCCCTCACCGGTTTTGGCTTTCCTTTGTTTGACCATTCTTTCCTCTCTGGTATTCTAAAGTCACCAAGAGGACAAAATCCTTCTGTTAGCATTACATAATAATTTATAATTCTTACAGTGTTTTCTTTTCTGTAATTGCAGCTGGCCTGAAAAGAAAGTGTCAATGGTAGGTGGGCTGAGGAAAAAAATCTACATGACAAGAAATGTGGGTCTTTCTTGCTGGCTTCAGTCAAGAGCCCCCTGACTAAAACTCCCAGGTAGGAACAAGGATTTGGGTATGGGGAAGCAAATGGATATTTCAGGTAAGAACTAGCGTGATGTTTCTTGAATAGTTGGATTCTGTTTAGATGGCATGGGTTTGTGTTCATGTGAGTGTTGTGTGTGTATGTGCTGTGATTCTCAGTGTAATGAATGTGATTGCCAATGTGCATGTGTGAGATCCTATGTCTGCTGTGTGCCTTCCTAGATTTCTCTCCTATAACCAGCACAATTACCTGTGCAATTCCATAATAATTTCCTCAAGGACATATACGTATGTCCATATTTTCAAATTATATACTTCAAATAATATAGTTCATTGTAAGTCAAGTATGCCTCAATAAACCTGGAAAATATCCCATAACAACCCAGGAAAATGTTCAAAGGACTCCAAGTGAAAATACTGTGTTACAAAATCCCTGTCATTAGGATTTAATGGGAAGAATTCATTTAATAGTGAATAGTATAGCCTGTGTAGAGCACTCTCCTTGCCCCTAATGGCACTTTCATTGACGATGATAAAAGAAAAGCAGCCATATCTGTTGTTTTTAACATAGGAGAAAAGAGAGGCTTAGAAGCTGAATTAATTTTGCAGAAATGCAAAGTACCAAACAGTAAACTAGGCACTGAGGTATTAGGTGGTTTGATACCAAAGCACAATCTCATCATGCCTCTTCTGCCTGGCAATCTCTAATCTTCTACGATGAATCTGGCAACATTTGTCATATTTAATTCTTGTTACTGAGCACCACACCACCAGGGCATCTGCAGCACAAGTACATGTCATCCATTTGTCCAAAGCCCAATTGCCATGTGTGTTAGTAACTATGATATAGACAATGCAGAGTGAACATGCTCATCCTCACAAAACATCTCCTGGGAGGCTGCTCAGAGTCTGCCGCTGAACTCATCTAACCCACTGGACTCTTCTAACATAGACCACATCCACAGTAGTCCAACTTTCAGGGTGATAAACTTGGAGGCTTGTGCAGTAACAGTCCAGCAAAATGGGAGAGTGAGAGGCTGAGAAAGAATTCCATCCCCACTTCTCTTTCATTTGCATACTGTTTCCAATGTCCTGTTGAAGGTCTCTTGACTCCACAGAGCTCAGGGAAGGTCTGAGAACCCAGGGTAAAGAGTTGAGGTGATCTTGGGTGGCCAGCCTGGTCTCAACTGGAAAAGGAAGGGTCTAGTGTGCCATTCTCTCAATTAAATTTCTTGGTGATATCTGTGTTCCTAAACAATACCTCCAATTGGCTTGTGGATTGGAGGTATGGCTCTACCAGCAGTGATGACGGTAACAGTCCAAGTCGGTAACAATGTTCAAGGAAGTACCCAATGGGAGAGAGTTCCTGGGAGCAGTTGCATTATCCCTTCTGCATTGGAGATGGAGGAGAGGGGTGTGAAATCAGAAAGTAAAGGAAATATTTAGAGATCTGCTTTGTTCTTTTCATATTTCAGTAAGATCATAGTAAGAGATACTATAATGTCATGGTCAGGAAGACATGGACAAAGCGATTGCCTTCTTAGAGGGAAAAGGTGGACAGTCTTCCCTACATTTAGAGTATGTGAGGACTGGAAAACGGATTGTGGAGATCTTAGAACAAACTTAGATGGTAAAGGTGAAGCAATCGAGGCCCAAGGAATGCAATGTTGTCATAAGGACAAAATTATGTGCTGGGATAAGGTCATAACCAGGTGAGAACAACAATGGTTCAAGCTCTCCCCTCAACCCTAACATTTTCCTTTTCTTTTACAAGGATGCCCCATCATGCTTTCTGCCATGGTACATTCAGAAGCATTCTTCATCAAGTCAGATGATTCAGACACGGGGATGACGATCTGCATGTAATTCATGTCTTCTGTCTTTTTTCATCTATTCCTGTTCATAAACTTCTCTTTGTACCTCCCCCATCTTCTCCTCTTTTTATGATACTCATCTTGAAGGATTTGATCTCATCTAGGAAGTTGAGGCCATGGGTTCGAGAAGGTTTATAACAACTTTCTACATCCTTCTCAACTGCTTTTTTAGCATTTCCATCATTTCCAAACCTACTATGCAGCATGCACAATCTCAAGTAAACCAGAATGTAACAGGGCGGGAGCTGGGCTGGGAGTCAGGTGCCTTGGGCCACTCTTTTGGAGGGCACTTGTGAACTTGGTTCTGGGCTGGACTCTCCCCTCACAGGTATGTTCCTGCAAATGGTATCTCTGGACAAACAAGTTTTTTCTGTTCCTTACAAGCTTAGTACACTGTTTGAGGTGAAGGAGGAGTCTCTTTTCATAATTTCTCTTTTCCTGGAATACCCAGAAGCCACCGAAGAAATGAAGAGGAAAAGGAAATGTGAATGTGGAGTGAATAGGATGAAAAGGGGAAGGGAATTAAGTTACACACATTACATCTCTTTCCTAACTTTCTCTTTGGCACTTCAGGAAAATCAGTAAAACTAAGGAGAACATTGGCGTTGCCACAAATGAGGGTGAACATGGAGGTGGAGACAAGAACTGGCTGGTCAAAAATAAGCACAGGCAAGTAGAGTATATCCTCACAACCTCTTCTCAGGGAACAAAACCTCATTCTATACAAGCCACAGCCTCCAAAGGCTCTTAATTTGCAGGAGAGGGCACTAGCCCCTTTTAAGCCTTATGTGCACTCACACTGCATTCTTTGTGAAGATCGACCCTGGATTAGTTCAACACCTCAGCCCTGCTGAAGTGAAGTTTGCACTCATAATCCACTTACAGTCAACAAAAGCCTCTCCTGTTTATTAATGAGTGTGGTGAACAGGGTGGAGTGAACCTAAATGCCACTAACTCAGGTCTCTGGCAAAAGGGTATATTAGGCTGTCTTAGTTTGCCAGGGCTGCTTTAATCAATACTGGTAACCAGCTGGCTCAAACAGAGGAATTGATTGTCTCACAGTTTGGGAGATTAGAAGTCCAAAATCATGGTTTAGGCTGCACTGTGCTTTCTCTGAAGGTGGTGGCAGCTTGCCAGCAATCCATAACTGAACCTATGCCTCCATTTCTTGGCCCTCTGACTCCTATCTCCTGTGCCTGAATGTGCCTAATTTTCTTCTGATAAGGTCTCCAGTCATATTAGATTAAGGCCCCCTGATTAAAGTTGGACTAACATTCATTAGTATGCTCTTAGAAATGAGTTCACATTTGTAAGAGCGGAGGTTAGGACAAAAACATGACTTTATGGGCGGACCTGATTCAATCCATAATAAGGACAATGGCACTCTGGGGTCCCTTGCAGGCAGGTAGGGTAGGTATTCTGGGCCAGTTTCCATCTTAGGGGGAAATTTAAGTCCTGACTGGCAGTTGCCCAAGCCCTGAGGGTTCTCAGCCTCTGCTGGGTCCTGTTCAGATCCCTGGGTCAGCTCATGCCACCTTTCCTCAAGCTGTGGTTCTTGAGAAGTTTTTTAGGTATGTATAATTCATACAAACCTGAAAGAATGGTCAATGAAGAGCTCACTTGGGATGAATGAAATGGGTAGAATTGCAAGTTACTTATGTTCCTTTTATTTATTTTTTACTTTCATAATTAATTAAAGATAAACATAATACTTATAGCATCTTGTTAAAAGGAGTGTCTTCTGTAATGTTTTCATGTTGGAATATACTAATGTAAGAAAACTTATGATTTTAGTACTAGAGCCTAACTGTTTTTTAACCAAAAAGCACACGTAAGTTTTGGTGTGTTTTAAAATGAAACTAGTTTTTAGAGAGAAAAAGGAACCTGTCCAATAGTAATGTGAAGATGCAGTCATGACTTGGACTGTGTAGGGGACAGGGGTTGGGGAAGCAGGGTTATCACTTCCATACCTATCCTTCCGATGTCCTGCTTCTCACCTGGTCAGATATATAAGACTCTGCCTTTTCTTCCTGGAGCCCTACACTCAAACTTACTCTTCAGGGAAGAGTCACTTCAAGGGCACCCATCAAAGCAAACAGAGTAAATCCCTTCAGTTGGACATTTACAGACACTGTGCCACAGACGATACCTTAAGCCGAGAGCAGCAATAGGATTTCAGTGCCATTTGGATCTGGTTCCTAGGTATCGGTGGCCAACTTTGCTTCTCCAGGGTCTATTGTACCTTCTGAGTCCTGCAACATTCACCAGCAAAACCCCTCCTCCATCTGTCTCTGTGTACCCGGTGAGTCTATATCCTGTGCTTTTATTGCAGATTCCACCATTGACAGCTACAAAGGCCTTAAGCTGGAGGCCCCAGCCTGAGCTTAGAAGAGCTGTAGATCATATGGTGTTTAGAGATGCCTCTGTGCTTATTCTCTTCTACCCATACCCAAATAAATTTTGGTAGAATTTAGTTAGATAAATTTAGATTGAGTTTTAGAGAAACATTTTACATTTAATGTTAGATATTACTATATTAATCAATATTTTCTCCTACTACTTGTGTTTCTTAATTTATCAAAAAAAAATAAACATGTATTTAGATCAGCATGTTAAACAAAGTTAGAGCCAAATTAATTATAAAATTTGGTCTCCCTCCTGGCTCCCACCAAGGTCACTACTCTCTCATAGAATCCTCAATGTTTGATAGTTGAACAAGTAACTGAAAATTTAGTGCTTAACTTCTGTCCTCAGGACAATGTCTTCCAGATGTTTCATTTGCTGAAATCTGTTTACTCACCTGGAAGGGATTATGGCAATAACATCACCCTTGGCCTAGCAGGATACCTTCGAATTCACTGTCGTTTTTACTTTCTTTTCAGTCTTCTGGGGATAAAACCATGAGTCACATTTTCTTCCACAAAGACATTACCCCATTTTCACAT
Source organism: Dasypus novemcinctus (assembly GCF_030445035.2). Classification (NCBI taxonomy): domain Eukaryota; kingdom Metazoa; phylum Chordata; class Mammalia; order Cingulata; family Dasypodidae; genus Dasypus; species Dasypus novemcinctus. The sequence goes on along the minus strand of NC_080689.1, from coordinate 86,285,848 downwards.
AACACAAAATATTGTTCTCAAAAATGTTGAAGAGATTCTAATATTCTTTCCATAATGCCGCATGCTTTCCTCTAATAAATGGTTTTGTTTTCTTTAAACCACAGTAATTTCACTAAAATTTGTCTTATCTTTAGACCTTCTGTATCAATGCTCAGTGTGTAATTTTATTATGGAGCTTCAAAGAAGTCTTTCTAGAAAAAATGGAGTCATAATTTTTAATAATTGCTGCAAGTATTTGCTTTTAGTCTCTCATTCAAACACTGCAGTATTCATATATTGGCCTTTCTATGCTGATCTTAAACTTTTGACATTTTTTTCTCAAATCTTTTACATTATATTAAATTTCTTTTAAGCAATTTCTTCTTTTTAACTTCTCTTTCTATTTAGGTATTACCTTTTCACTGTTTCTTCTAGTTTATATGTAAATCATGAAATGATTTTTTCCCCATTTTTTTCTTATTCTTCCCTGATTTCTGTCCCCTCATTTTTGAGGGTTTTTTTTCCCTATCTCATTGATGATGTTCTCTCATATACTGTTTCCTTTCATCAATGCTTTTACCTTCTTTTTGAGATAGTACATTTCACTACATAATGTACATCAAAAAGAAGAGCCTTACTTTGCACTTATACCTGTACTGGAAATAATATCAATATTTTTTCTGTTGGTATTTCATATGATTTTTTAAAAATTTGTAGATAGAAACAAGATTCAAAATAGCTTTCCCAACAACACAGATCTGTCTCTGTCCAAATTTTCTTTGAAATTACAAATATATATAACAGCTTTCTTCCCGATATTTCTGGGTTCTGTACTTCTACCACTCTTAAATATGGGTCTTCACTATCATTACCTCTATTGTACCTGTTATTGTCTATTTGTTTCTGCATCTGACTAGTGAATACCTCCTTTGAATGTATGCTCTTGTCTTGATGTGGAACAGCCAAAACCACTTTGCCAAAATCTAGTCATTCCCTGAAAGATAAAGGTCTATATATTTCCAGAACCAACTATCTTTAAGGGTATTTTTTATTGTATGTCTTGAAATGTATTTCATTTCTGAATCACTTTGTTCATATATATTTATATGCACTTTATTTCCACAATTATTAGATTTTGGTTTCTTATACTTATTTTATATTGAATTTTCTTTGTTCTGTATACATTATAGTTGAGTCATAAATTTCAGTATTATTTTTATTTAGTTTTAAATTAATTTATTTTCAAACGTATTTGGCTTTAGCAATGGTGATTCATTTTTAAATAACATTTTAATTTCTATTGTTTTGATTCCTAATCACATAAGAAAAATGGTATGTATATCTGGACTACATATATAGCACCAAGTAGCTTTATTACTATCCTCAGGCACATACACCAACAACCCCCAAAGCAATCTATATATTTTCCATGGTCCCCAAGGATTGTCCTTAATACCTGTCCTTGCTACATTAAAAGCACTATTTTAGAAATAACCTCTACAAATAAAAAACATCATTTAAAATGGTTTACAGAATATTAAAATTTAGGACCACATAAAAATGTTTCAGCTATATCATATCATGATCTCATTATGAACACCTGAATACATACACATTAACAAGAGAGATGCCATTTAAATGATTAGAATGTTGGCCTCCTAAAATTAGCTAAAATTCCAGGACTTCAGAAATGCACTCCCAGACTTCCTGTACCCTGGGGGTGTTCTACTGCTCAGTGAGTGGATGGTCATTGGTGGAAGTCATTTAACTCCATTAGCAGCTGCATGCCATCTACATAAATTGTAGCAACCTGTCTTTCCCTGAGATCAGGAACAAGATAAGGTAGTGAACTTTCATCACTGCTAATCATCATTGTACTGAAGCTTGATAGAGCAATCAGGCAAGAAAAAGAAATGAAAGGCATCCAAAAGGAAAGGAAGAAGTAAAGCTATTTCTATAAACACAGATGGCCTAATCTTTTACAAACAAAATCCCAAAGAATCCACAAGAATAGTAATGGCACTAATAAAGGCATTCAGCAAAATTGAAAGATACAAGATACACAATGCAAAGTCATTTTTGTTTCTATAATCCAGCATAGAACAATCTTAAATGGAACTTTTTAAAACTTCCAATCAAATAGCCTCTAACGAATAAAATATCTAAAAATTTAACAAAAGGTGAAGCATTTATATACTGAAATTAGAAAACACTGCTGAGTGACACTGAAAACCTAATCAAATAGCAAGATGTCCATTGTTCATCCACTAACTATTGTTCTGATGTCAATACTACGCAAAGGAAACTACAGATTAAATTCAAAATCAAAATTGAGTAGACTTTTTTTTTACAGAAATGGAAAAGCTGGTCCTCAAATTCCCATGGAATCATTAAGTGGCTAAGCTAGCCAAGACAGTCTTGAAATAGTTTCACAATGTAAACACGCTTATCAAAATATCACTCAAATTTACCCTATGTAATATACAAAAAACTAGGAAAACCTCATCTATTCTTAAGCGAAAACTCAATCAGTAGACACTGTTCTAAATTAACCACAGAAGGGTTTATCAGACAAAATGGTTGTTCTGTCTATGCTCAATGAGATTAAGGTACATTCTCTTTAATTATTTTGTCCTTTTTGTTTTTAAAGATGCATAGATCAGACAAAGTGTTACATTAAAAAATGTAAGAGGCTCCCAAATACACTATTCCCCATCACCCCTACTCCTCCCACATCAACAACCTCTTTCATCAGCATGGAACATTCACTGCATTTGCTGTAAACATTTTGGAGCACTGCTAGGCCACAAGGGCTGCAGTTTACACTGTACAGCCTACACTCTCCCCCAGTCCATCCAGTGGGCCATGGCAGGACATACAATGTCCTCCATCTGTCCCAATATCTGCATATCACAACTCTTCTTCCATCTCCCTGCCCTCAGCAACCCCTGTTGCCACTGTATTGACATAAAGGATACAATTTCTTCCAATGCTAGAATCACAATAGTTCTAAAGTAGAATACCAGCAAATCCACTCCATTCCATACTCTCTTCCTCCATCTTGTGGGCCCCGGGATGGCAAATGTCCACTCCAAGTATAAACTGAGAGGGGGCTTACAGCCCACATGGCTGATGGACTGTATTATCCCATTTGCAGTTGTAGACTCTCTTGGTACCCTGGTGTGGTGGTTGGCTAGCTTCACCTCCCTTTTAGCTGACCTGGGTAAGTCCAATGAACAGGAAAGTAGCTATTGCTACTCTGCTGAGGCTCAGGGCCCAGCTGGCACATGGTCCAGAGACCCAAGCCTCCTGAGCACACAACAACCCCAGCCCCAACCACAGGTTCAGTGAAATTGACAGAAAAGGCGTGTGTAGAGAGGTCACATCTCCATCCAACTCCATCAAAGGGCATTCTCTCTCATTGAGTGGAAAGATAGGAGTTCTCAGCAGAGAAAAAGAAACAAAGAAAAGATGTAAATGACAACTTTTGATCTAAACATAAAGTTATAGAAAATTTTAAAAAATTCATTGAGCAATCCCAATTAGAGAAGACAAGTAAGGGATGAATGAATTGGTGAGATGGAATTTAGATGAGTAGAAATTATATAATCTGAGAAAAGAGAGCGAGTGAGAAAGAGAGAATTGATCCAAAACTTGAGCCTCATGATCTGTGGGACAATACTAAAAGTTTTAATATTCATTTGAAAGACTGGGTTGAGCAGAAAGAGGCTGGTGCCAATAAAAAGGTAAGGGAAGAAATGACTGAACACTACTCTATGAAAGAGAGATCCAAGGGGCTCAAAATCTCACCCTGATACATCATAATCAAACTGCTGAAAACTAAAGATGAAGAAAAACATCTTGAAAGGAGTCAGAAAATTTGACAATTTATTTGTAGAAGAATAACAATTTGAAGGCCTTTGATTTCTCTTCAGAAAATATAGAGGCCACAAGAGAGTGAAAAAACCCTCAACCAGGAATACTGCAATCATCAAAAGTTGCTTAAGGTTTAAAGGCAAAATAAAGACAGAAGGAGAGGATGGAAAAACAAGTGAATTCATCACCTGATGACTTGCTCTACAAAGATGGGAAAGGAACTTCAGGCTAAATGGAAATAATTCAAGGAGGAAGCTTTCAACTTCAGGAATAAAAGATGTGGATCAGGAATGGTGAGTATCTGGGGAGAAAGAATAACTTTTTTCCAACTGTTAAATTGTTAAATATATGAATGAATTTTGAAAAATTATAAAAATACAAAATGTTTGCAGAAGTTATACCCTAGACTGGGAACTCAGAAGACCACTTCAGCAAAGAGGGGTTTAAATGATTCCTATGGCTGTAAGGTGTCCACATTTTAGTTGGGTGGGTAAAACATTAATTCTTTTAGACTGTGATACCTGTATTATTCTCAGAGCAACCACTAAAAAAGAATTCCAAAGGAATTCCAGAAAAATTGTATAACCCAAATGGTCCTTTTTCTAAGAGATAGGAATAAAGTAGCTAAAACATCAGTATACAAGTTATTAAGTAAAAAATAACTCTCTTGGACAAATACCTACAAACAGGATTGCTGGGTCCAATGGTAACTCCATTTCTCCTAGCCTGTCCTTCCCCCCACCATAGTCACCTCCACCACAACAGAACTGGTGGCTTCTGCTCTTTAGATCTGAGTGGCTCTCCCCAGTCCCCCAGGGGATAAAGTGGGGGATTCACAGGCCCTAACCCCAAAGATGCCACCTTCAACAGGCTCCAAAGCATCTGAGCCCAATGGTTCACCTGTTTCTGCTGTCAGCTCGAGGGCACCCTGTCCCATGTGGATGCCAACTTTGCTGATGCCAGAGTAGAGGATGGTGGCTGTGTCTCCCAATGGGTCCTGTCTCCCTTGTGACAAACTCCATCTTCCAGCATCAGAAAGTCCAGACTTGCCAGAGGAGCCAGGGGGCTGAGCCACAGCTTTTGATGTGCCTGCATCCTGCACATATTTGGCTAAGGAGCAGCTAAGGAGCAGTCAGAAGTCGGAGACAGGTTCCTATGGCACTGGGAGTGCATATATTCTGGGGGTCAGTGGATGGTTCTCTTCCTTCCTCCCCAGGCCTGGGTTCTGATGAGAAACCTCCATTCTCAAAGCTCAGAAAGCACCTCCCTCCAGAACTTCCAGACCACTCCTGTGACCTCATGCACCAAAGCAAGCACCTTCACAAGCTCATACACCTGTTTCCCACTGCTGCAGAGGGAGTGGTGTTCAGCCCCAGCCCCCTCCAGGCTGCCCCAGAGGTCCACAAGGAAGGTAAGTCAGAATGGCCATTGGTCTAGTTTGTCAGCTTTTGTGGTACCCCAGAGGAAGATCCAGAGAGAAAGGGGTTTCGATGTGATCTCTGGGGTAAAATAGATTCAAGGAATTCAAGGAATTGCTTAATCAAATCCAGTCACCATAAAGGCGACATTCCTCGGCTGCCACAGAAGCAAGGGAACCCTCTGATGTTTCACCCTCAGGCAATGAAGTCACTATTCTGATTCTAGACTTGGAAAAGAAAGCAGCACTTCACAGTCAACAATGCATTGGGGGTGGAGGAAGACTGAGTCCAGCTTAGACAGGCAACACCATGCAAACTTCCAGTCTAACTGCCTTGTAGTTAATCCTGTATCTATTTATGGAGTCAACATCATGAATTCACACCAAAATATCCACTTTGTCCGCCAGCCCACTTCAAGAGGGTTCACTGCAAATCTTGCATTTTCACATCTGTAACTCTATCTTTTGAATACTCAGAAGGTAGATGGGTTGAGATACAAAAAAGGACTGGATGGTCAGTTGAATCCCAAGGCTGTGGTGAGTTTACTCAATAGAACTGGTCATCTTTTGCATTTTATGTCGTGGGCTCTTGATGTGTTCCTTTCTGAAAGCTCACTATTGTCCTCATTGTCTACATATCTGCTGTTGTCATTGCTCCTAAAAAGAGATAAAGCCTTGTGAAAACTCATGGTGGGAACATCATTCTCTCTTGTGAGACTGGGTTGGGTTAATTGATACAACATGAAGAGAGTTTTGCTTGAGATCTGCCTGACCTAGATATGTAAGAATTTCTGGGGGTCCTCTGAGGGATACTGGCCTTCATGGAGTATGGGGGTGAAAACCCCCTGTTCATGGAGGGCCATCTTTCTTCTCCAAGTCTAGTGGGGACTCTTGATGCAGGAACACGAAGCATTTCTGTGTTTGTCTCCCTTGGGGATTTGAGATTACTCTCAGCATGATTGGGTTCTCTAAGGATGTGGACATCTCAGAGTACAAATGATTCACCATGTCCCCTCTCTGTAAATCATAAATCATAATTTCTGCAGTGAGTTCAGAATGAGCAGGAGTATGAAAATGCATTCAACATCACTAGTGATCAGTAAAATACATATCAGAACCACAAAGTCTCATGCCCATATCTTCCAGAAAGGGTACTCTTAGGATGAGAAAGACTTCAGCAGGGAAGGTACGGACTCCACACTAAGAGAGTTGTTCAAATATTTAGTCAGGGAGATAATTGGGAACAGGGAGACTTCATTCATTAACTCACCAAACCTCAGTCAGGTGGGTGACTTTGCCAGTTGATGAGCATTAACTGTTCTTCCAGGGTAGTTCAGTTAAAGGTGAAGCTAATTCTTTGCATAGCTGTTATCTGGCAGTTGGTCTGGAATGTCTTAGGTTCTGAGCCAGTAGAGGAGCCAAGCAGACCACTGGTCACTTGGGATGGTAGTCCAACCCCCAGGAAGACTCACATGAGGCAGAAGGTATTGTGAAGATGCTGGGGGAAGTTGGCCAAAAATTTGGACATCCTTGATACTTCAGAAGGCCTTTAGGTGGGGGAAACTACCTCATATTTTGCATCAAGGATGGAAATGTAGAGACAGGAGGCTGGGTCAGGATAGGTACTCTTCTTGTGGGTGAGCCACCTCCTCCAGGGCATCAATTCTTCCCTTCAGGAACTTTGGGGCAAGAGGATTTTTCAAAGGAACTGTTTCAGTACACCATGGTTGACATGTCACATAACACATATTTGTTGGCTTAAAGGAGTTTATTGTCTCACAGTTTTGGAGGCAGTGATGCCAAGATTAGACTCAGTAAGGTCTGTGCCCTCAGTGCTTGCTTCTGTCTTTCCTCCCCACGATCCAGGGCAACACTGGGGTTATGGAGGTGAGGGTTTCTTGCCCCCCCCCTTTCCCCAGAATAGTCACACTAATATACAGACTCAGGCTCCAGGGTAGGTCACCGTCTAGAATGCCTCTCCTTTACTTCCTTTCCCTGACGAGTTGGGGCCATCTGGCTCTCTAGCAGGCCTGTTTTCAAGTGTTTCAGGGTTTGGTTTGGGTTTCTAACCCCATTATTTGTAGTGCCCTCCTAAGGGGTTGGTAATAAACTTTCCTGAAAACAGTAACAACAACAACAACAAAAGACACCTTGGCTGCCTTTAATTCACAACTGTTGTGAAGTAGTTTCCAATATTCCACGCTCTGGTCTTCCAGACAGATATTTTAGTATTTCACACTCAGTTTGGGCCTAGTCCTTTGGCAGAAGTTTTTAGCACAACATAAGAACAGTGTGCCAACTGCACTATTATTGTGCCCCCCAGTTTATCCAGTCTGCCTTTGGTGTCCATAAATATCTGTCTGGGAGGGTAGAAAAAGGTCATAACTCCACTGTGGGTATTGCTCTTGGAATTTAGGATGACTTTTGTCTCACAACACTTATACATTACAGTTATGAATTACCATATGAAGAAAAGTAACTGAGCAAACAGGTGAATAATAAGAAAAAGAACACTAGATATATCAATAAATTAATATGGATTGTGTCTCTAATTTGAGCCAGGACCATTACTTAATTCTGAGGGCAGCCGATGAGGCCAATGGTACTAGCTCAGTATTTCAGATCTGGAAATGAGACACAGACAATTGAGTAAATTTCCCAGCTGACATGAAGCAGAGTCAGGAATCAGCCCTGAACATGTAATTCCAATGTCCATGTTCCCAATCACATTCATCTTCTGGCCTTGAACATAACAGCTGCTGTCAAAAACATGCTGGGTAAGGCATTAGAAAAGCAATTCAAGGCAAGTGTTCAGAAGAGCATTCGACCTTTTAACTTTTACAGGTGTCATTAGCACTCAAAATAGTTATTTCTCTATGCAACTTAAACATACTATTTAAGAAACTTCAGATGGCATAGCAAAGAGAATCAAAATCACAAGCTCACCACTGAAAAAATACCAATGCTAATTTTTTTTTTTTTTTTTTTAACGTACTGGGGTTGGGGATTAAACCTGAGACCTCATTTTTGTGGAAAGCCAGTACTTAACCACTAAACCACATCGGTTCCCCTGAGTTGGTTTCTTTTGTTTGATCGTTGGTTGGTTGGTTTTTTTGTTTGTTTGTTTTTTGTTTTTTTCCAGAGGCACCGGGAACCAAATCTAGGACCTCCCATGTGGGAAGCAGGTGTTCAACTGCTTAAGCCACATCCATACTCCAATGCTAATATTTGAAAGTATTTCTTCTCTGGTCTTTGACCATTAAAACATACACACACACACACACACACACACACACACACAAGATAAAGAAGTCAGTTAACTATCTAATCTGAAGGACAATACAGAATACTGAATACCCCAAATACACTACAACTACAAACAACTTCTCAAGTCTTCTTTAAAGCCCCTTGCCTGGAAATACAAAGATGGGACATGATTTGGATTGCTACCTGAATCTGTGTTCCCCTAATTGCAACTCTAAGACCCTAAATAAGTGCCTTTTTTGCCTTGCAGCTTAGTTTATTTCTCAGTTGACATTACATAGTGTTAGAAACAGGATTCTAAGTACCTACCAACCTGACTCTGGAGCTACTGTTGGATTTGAGCATGGTAAAGGCAAAAGCCCCTTCAGCTCTGCCATCTCCCCAAAAGCCGAGTTCCTGTCTGTGAGTCCTCTTGGTTCGGAACATGCGTCTTTTTGGTTGAGGTTCTAGACCTTTTAGGGGTGACTTTTGAACTTTGGCATTTTGAACTTTGGTTCTTATGGCTTAAGCTGCTAACAGCAGTCCTGTTTGTTTACTTGAACATTTTTCTTCTGGTTTGGCCTGGTGATAGAAGGCCTTTCTGTTGGCCTTTTTTTTTTTTTTTTTTTTTAATATATATATATATAGGGAGAACTTATTTGTTTGGCAATTACTTGAATGGGACTTTTAAAATTCAACTTTGATAATGAGCTCTTTTAAGTGGGGGATGCCTCCCTAACAATCAATTTGGCTTTTGTGAGCAAGCAAATTATTTTTGGTCAGCACAGGATGGGCACTTAAACACTATTAGAATGTGTACCACCTTTTAAAGAGAGGCCTTGGCCTGATGGAGGAACCACCTAGTGACAGGGCAGATGAGGAGACCCCATCTAATTCCAAGGTAAGGTTGCCTTTCTTTGTCTGAGAAAATTGTCACTTTACTTATTCCTTTCATTTTCAATTGAGTTCAGATATGAAAATTCTGACCGTGTACATTATAGATGACATATACAATTTCCTTACTTAAGGAGTATTCTATTACTGTATCAAGTTATTTACAAATAGCAAGAGCAGGGAATCAAGTATATGGGCTTTTTAATTGGCAGCAGTTTTTCCTTCTAAGAGTAAGAATTTTTTGTGCCAACCAAAATAGACATGAGAGATGCATTAGCTAGGAAAAGTTTGTATCTTTCCATGTGTGTCTGCTACAATTACTTATGGGACCTTTCACTCAACCACTGTTTCCCATCTGTACCAAAAGTGCAAAAGATCTGTGTCAACACTACACAGCATGATCTGATCCTGAGTTTTCTTTAATATAATTACAGGTGGCCTCAGGTACAAGAGAAAATGGTATGCATTTTTGAACTTCAGAAAAAATCTAGATAATTAAAAAACCAGGGTGGAGCTGATGTAGCCCAGTGGTTGAACACCTGCTTTCCATGTATGAGGTTCTGGGTTCAATTCCCAGGGATTGTGTGCTTGCTTTACTCTGAAGAACCACCCTGATTCCAGCTTCCAGGTGAGAATGAGGAGTGGGGATGTGATTATTTTCTAGTTAAGTGATGGCCATGTTCTACAGTCCTTGTAGGCAGCTGTGTTCCCTTTAGGTGGTGAGGGTTTGTGTACTGGGGCTGGAGATATCTATGTTAGTGTCTTTGAGATGAGATTGTGAAGGTGAGGGTGGACAAGCTATTTCCCATCTATATAGCAAAATTGCCAGTGTCAACTTCTCAAGAAAAACCACTACTACACCCCTTACATATATTTACTCATTCAACCTTCAACACAACCATACTATGACTGTTTATTCCCACTCTTCTGATGAAGAACTGAGGTGCAGAGACAATTAGCCTACAATTTCAAACAGGAGTGTCCCTGATCCTGATACTATAGCCATAATCTAGCCCCATCACTTGGCCATGCGATGATTCTACACCATGCCAGCAAGGGAAATGACTGCAGACTGTGAATTGACATAGGGTGAAATGCACATAGAAAGTCCACATGCCTTTTCAGCTCAGATTCTGAATGATTGCAAGCACAATCTGGTTTACCTAAGTCAGTCCTCCACACTACAGCCCAAAAAGATAGGAACTGGGAGATGTTAGCGTATTTCATAACATCAGCATCTTGAGTCCTAGAAATGCTCGGCACTGTTTGCTGCATGCCTTAGGGACAGTGACCAATAAGAATTCAAGTTACCATTTGGCTACTGATCTGGTGTATATTATCCTTGCTGCAACTTTTATAACTGCATTAGAGCCTTAGCACTCAACTCATGTCTCCCCTTAATAATTAACTATTAAATTGGTGCCTGGATAGTACAAAGATGGACATCCATCACATTCAATGAATAAGCATTCAAGGTATAGAAAAGACTGGAAGGAAAAATACTACATGATTTATAGTGGTCAATTTTTAAGTGGCAGTATTTAAAAATCTTCAAATCTTCTATAACTGAGTATCTTTATGATAAAGGATTAAAAAAAATTAAACGGAATGTTTTGCTTAGACTTGAATCCAGTCGCACAATAAAAAGACATTTATAAATAAAATGTCTTTAAAACAATTACCCTATTATTAAACTTTAGAAAGCTAATAAAATGCTCATGTACAAATAACAGCAAAATCCTGCAGAAACAGGTGCTGGACATTGTATGTCCTGCCATGGCCCACTGAGTGGACTGGGGGAGAGTGTAAACTACAATGTAAACCATTATCCATGTGGTGCAGCAGTGCTCCAAAATGTATTCACCAAATGAAATGAATGTCCCAGGATGATGAAAGAGGTTGTTGATGTGGGAGGAGTGGGGTGAGGGGGGTGGGGGGTAAATGGGGATCTCTTATATTTTTTGAATGTAACATTTTTTTAAAAATAGAGAAAAAAATCCTATACAAAAGATGAAAAATGGGAAGCAGGTATAGCTCAGTTGTTGAGTGCCTGCCTCCCATGAATGAGGTTCAGAGTTAAATCCCTGGTACCTCTTTAAAAGAAAAGAGAGAGAGATGACATATGTGGAACCATGGATACTGATGATTTTGTAACAGGACAAGGTGATAGTAGCATTTTAGTTGGACTTCAAAATGGCAGGAGGAATGATAATCCATCATTGAACAATGGCATGTACTTGGTAACTTTTTTGGATTATTTCACATTGCTTTGGAATGTCATTAGCTACAAAGTCAAGGACTGCATCCCATTTTATTCCTCCACCTCCATTTTGCTATCCTTTTTCCACTCATCAGCAGCTCACACTATCCTTGTTAAATACCTGCTCCATATTACACTAACCCTTTGTCCATGTCAAGCAAAACTTCAGAGTACTCCAAGGGCAACACCTCCAATGTACTGACTATTACTCTTTATCCTCCTAGCTCCCCCAGAGGGCCTGCTGAAATACCTGGGAGCCAGGGCAGTAGAGGAAGCCCCACCTAATTCCAAAGTAAGTTTCCCTTTAGAACCATTACTTTCTGTATTTTTCTTTTTCCACTCAATTAAAGCTGACCATTACTTTATAGATGATATGTACAATTTCCTTGGTGGGGACTGTGTTCACTTGGCATCTGTTTTGACCTGCCGATCTCTGTTTCAAAAGGACAATCACGAATGGAAGCATTAGATTATAAAAGGAAGTTTTTCCTTAGCAGCCATATTTTCTTCTTGGATTAAGAATTTTTTTAAATGCCAACCAAAATGGAGAGATACATCATACAGGAAAAGCTCATGCCTTCTCCTCAGGTGTCCCCTCACTTGCTTTTTGGTTTCCTTGACTTGACGCTCTCTCCCATCTGGTTTTCTAAAGCCTTCTACAAACACAACATAGCAAATTGTGATCATTATAGTGTTTTCTGCAACAGCAGGTGGCTCCAAGAGCAAGCAACAATAGTATGTATTCTCTCATCACACAATTGCTGAGGAAAAATCTAGATGATGATCAATGAATATTCCTTGTTGGCATTGTCTAGAGAACCTCTCCACAGAAAGAAGCTTTCTGATGTGTGTGTGTATGATTCTCAAGGTGCATGTGTGAGAACGTGTGTCCATTTGTGTGTTTTCCTAGACTTCTCTAACACTAAAAAGTTGCTAATGTCAGCTTTCTGTTTAAAAAATGCCAGCTTCATTTGTTCATGGGTATATGTCAAAATTGTATCAAGTTATATCCTTTAAATATGTTTAGTTTATTGTATGTCAAGTATACCTCAGTAAACCAGGAAAATACCCCATTACCCTTCAGGAAAATGTTCACAGGACTGTAAATGGATAAAATTGTGGGAAACGGACTTGGCCCAGTGGTTAGGGCGTCCGTCTACCACATGGGAGGTCTGCGGTTCAAACCCCAGGCCTCCTTGACCCGTGTGGAGCTGGCCCATGCGCAGTGCTGATGCATGCAAGGAGTGCAGCGCCAGGCAGGGGAGCCCCACACGCAAGGAGTGCACCCATAAGGAGAGCCGCCCAGCGCAAAAGAAAAGTGCAGCCTGCCCAGGAATGGCTCCGCCCACACTTCCCGTGCCGCTGATGACAGCAGAAGCGGACAAAGAAACAAAATGCAGCAAATAGACACCGGGCAAGGGGGGGAATTAAATAAATAAATCTTAAAAAAAAAAACATTAAAAAAAATTGTATTAGAGAACACCTCTTACTAAGATTTCATAATAAGTCTTCATTTAGTAATAAATTTTACCTCTTAGTAAGTCTTTAAAGTCTGATCATGGCATTTTGATTGGTCATGATAAAAAGCAGCCATATCTGACTTTTTCAAAACATATGAGATATGTAAGGATTGAGAGGTCAATGAATTTTCGAGTTTCACACCTAGAGAATAGGAAACCATATTCTGGAGATATTAAGTGCTTTGACTCCAAATTCTATACACTTTGTTCACATCTCTTCGGCCTGGCGGGATCTCAAATTGTCTATAAGTTTGGAACATTCATGATTTCAATTCTTATTACTGAGCACCACACCTTCAGGGCATCTGCAGCACAATGTAGTATTATCCATTTTTCAAAAGTGCAACAGCCATTTGTGCTAGTAGCTATGGCATGGACGATGCAGAAAGAACATTTCCATCCTCACAATACACTTTCCCGGGCAGCAGCTCTGAGCCTGCCATTGGTCTTTTCATTGAACTCATCTAATATAGTATTTCCAGAACAGTCAGAATTTCAGGGTGATAAGTTTGGACATAAGAGCTTTAATGATCCATCAAAATGGGGAAAGTAAATAGTTAAAAGGGGATTCTTTCTCCACCTCACTCATTTGCAAACCATTTATAATGTCTTATTGAAGGCCTCTGACTCCACAGAGTCCAGAGATGGTCTAAGAACCTGGTGATCTTGGGTAGCCAGCAAGCCAGCAAGTGGAGAAGGAAGGGATGGGTGTGCCACATTCTCCAAAAACTTTCTTGCAGATGTATGTGTTCCTAAAGTTTGGCTTGTGGATCAGAGGTATGACTCCACCAGCAGTAATGAAAATGACACTCCAGGTAGGTAATATCACTCAAGATAGGATCCAATGTGAGTGGGTTATCAGGAACAGTCTAGTAACACTGCTACTTTAGCAACTGAAGAAGGGACTGTGAAATCAGAAAGTAATGGAAATATACATGGAGTTCTGCTTTATTCTTTCCATATTTAATAACAATAGTAAGAAGTATTATCATCATGTTCTTTGAGTGTACTGTGTTTGCAATCATCTTTCCTTGCTATGCTATTTAAGATTCACTTTCCCATAAGACCAATCCTCAAAGCCTTTGTTTTTCCTTGGTTAGCAGCTCTTGGGAATAAAGTACAAGAGAGTGTAGATGAGGTTTTGGTGTTGACCTACAATGGAGGGGATCTGGCAGGACACAAGCTCTCCCAGACTATCAGCTAGACTTGGGACAAAGTTCTTCTACTGGGTGCCAGGTGGTGGTTGGGAATTAGGGCTTCTCCCTCTGAACTTACCGGTCTGGTAGCACTTCATTAATGTTTTATCCTTTCTGACATAAAGAACATGTGCTCTGAGCTGACTACACATGCACCTGGGTGCTGGAAAGGTATCGAAGGAAACATATCCTTGAACATCCTTCTTTTCTCTACTGCTCACACAAATCCAAAATCCTGGGATTAGATTAAAACCTGAAATTGCTTCCATTTGAGAGGTTATGTACAACTCTTTCTCCAACACATTCCAAAGCCTGGCTGGGTTTCTGGAGGCCTTGTGTGAATGGCCTGCCAGGCTTGCTTCACATACTGGCTCTTGCTGTCTTGGAGAGTCTCTTGGAAGCAGGGCCAAGGGTTCCCTGCTCCTCTCAGATTATTCCCATATTACACTGCCACCCTCTTCAGTAAATCAATTGATCAATTAACCAATCCATTTTAAACCAGGGAGCAACTCTCAGACGCATGGAGTTGAATCATGTCCTGTGGGTGACAGTGACCATTAATCCTATAAATCAAGTGATTGTCCTGAGCCTGGTATGACCTTAGGTTCATGGAAGACACTTTGTCCTCACAGCATCCCTATAAGTTTCTGAACTGATTGGAGGGGTTGACTGTAAGATTAGAGGTAAAGTAACTTGTCTGTATTCGGTTAGTCTGAAAGTGATATAATAGGGGATTGAAAGGCAACTTAAATAAGTGGAATCTTTTGGGAATTCGTCAAACCACTGAAGTACTAGCACTGATGGGTGCCTGGACAAGACTGAGGAAAGGTACATGGAGGGGCATGACTGTCGAGTGGGGAACAGGGCAGAGTTGACTGGCCAGAACACAAGACCTGATTCAACTCCATGCTTCTGATAGTTGCTCCCTGGTTAGAGAGGATTGGTTAATTGACTAATTGATATTTTGGAGAGGGTGGCAGCATAATATGGGAATAATATGTGCACAGGGATTGTTCTCCAGTGTTCCTGTATCATAGAACAATATGATTGGTGGAAGCTGACAAGGAGAAAGCAAATGGGCAGTAATACAGAGAGAGAAAAGAGGCAGGGAGGTAGTGAAGGTGGTAAAAAGGAGAAGAAAGACAACATCATGTATAGAAAGACATGGAGAGTATCTGCCTTCTTAGAGGAACTAGAGGGTACAGGCATTCCTCACGGGCCACAGGTATAGTATTTGAGAGCTGGGAAAGGGACTCTGGAATTTTAGACCCACTCCTTCACAGCCAAGGTGAAGTGACTGAGGCCCTAGGAGAGGAGTGTGGTGGTGAGGACAGAATTGTGTCCTGGGATAAGACCACACCCTGACATAACCAACAGGAGCTTGAGTTCTGCCCTCAACCCTAACTTTCCCATTTCCTTTCACAAGGTTGATAGATCACCATTACTGCCCGGGTTACCAGGAGGCTTACTTCACAGCTTCTGAAGTATCAGATACAGAGAACAACAATTTGCATGTAATTTCCTTCCTCTTTCTGTCTTTTTTGTAATCTCTCCCTTTCTTATTCATAAGCTCCTCTTTATAGCTTTTCTCCATTCTATCTGTTCCTTATTTTATGATTCTTATCCTGAAGGAAGTGGTCTCATCCAGGAAGTTGAGGTCATGGGAACAACAATGTCTATAAATTTCTCCCATCCTCTTTACCTATTTTCTTAGCATTGCCCTGGTTTTAACATACGTGCATCACTGAATCAGCTTGCACAAGCCTGAATGGTCCAGGCAGGGAACTGGGCTGGTTGTCAAAAGCTTTGGGCCACACCCAGTGGAAGGAGCACCTGTGAAGTTAGTTCTGGGGTGGGCTCTCCCCTTGCAGGGTGTTCCTGCACATGTCCACATGGTCATCAAGTGGGTTCCTTTCCTTGCAGCTGTCTACACTGTCCAAAGAAGAGAAGTGTCTTTTCATAAATTCTCTTTTCCTAGAATACACTGAAGACACTGAAGAAATGAATGAAAAGACAGGAAGAAGAGGAAGAGGAAATGCGAGTGTGGAGTGGATAGAATAAAGAGAGGAAGGGAAACAAGTTCACGTGCATTCCATTGCTTTCCTAACCTTCTTTTGGCACTTTAGGAAAATCAGCAAAACTGAGGAGAAACTGAGGTTTCCAGCATTCTGTGTGAACATGGAGGTGGAAACATGAACTGGCTGGTCAAAGTAAATGCAGACAATTAATGATCCGAGGTGTCTTCTGGCTCCTGTTACCCACTCCAGAAAAACTCCTCCCTCCATCTCTATGCCTCCCCGTGATCCCTACTACTGACAGCACAAAGACCTTGAGCTGGAGGCCTCAGCCTGAGTCTCAGAGGATCTGGAGATGATATGATGTTTGGAGCCTGAAAGGGGATATAATACCAAAGAAATGGAGATGCCTCAGTGCTCAGCCCCTTTTACCCAATTCCCTAATCAGCCAATGAGGGAAAGTTTATTTTTCATTTTCAAAGACTTACACTGAATTTTAAAAATAGGTTGACATTTAATTTTAGATGTTAATACATTAAACAATATCTCTCCAACTACTGGTTTTTCTTCATCCTTATCAATAAAATAAATACATAGATAGATATGCACCCTAAACAAAGTTAGAGTGAATGAATGGACAAATAACTGTAAATGTAAGACTTAACATCTGTCCTCCTACCAATGTCTTCCTGAAATCTGTTCCCTCACCTGAAAGGGATCATGGGAACAATATTACCCAACTTCAAGCCAGTGAAGTTGGATTTCAATGCTGTTTACACTTTCATGTCAGTTTTGCTGTTGATAGCACCATGATTCACATTTCTTTCCACAAATATATTACCGCATTTTCTTCTGGCACAAAGTAGTATCAAAACTGATGATTAGATGCTAATGTTCTTTTCATAATGCACTTGCTTTACTCTAATGCACAAAAGACTTCATTCTTCTTTTACACCCTAGTAATTTTAGCTAGAATAGGTCTTGCTATTAGTCATTCTGAGTCAATACTCAGTGTAAGGTTTCATAATGCAGCTTCAAAGAATCTCCTTTCAGAAAAATAAGGAATTATAATTTTTAATATTTTGTTCATGTCTTTGCTTTGGTTTTCTCATTCAGGCCCTCCAGTTATTCATAGATCATACTTTGTATGCCTGTCTTCAACTTCTGACATTTTTTTCCTCAAATTTGTCAAATACTCACTAATACTTGGCCATCCTACATTTAAAAGCACTATTTTAGAAATAACCTGTAGAAAAAAATTCCTTTAATTTGGCTTGCTGATTTTTAAAATGCCTATACACATAAAAACCTGTCAGCCACATTATGCCATGATCTTATTACCCAGCATCTTGCCAGCATGTGAACTGAAACCATAAAAATGTCGGACTCCTACAAATGGGCTCACACTGAGATTTCACAAATGCACTCCCAGGCTTCCTGTATATGGGGACATTGTGCTGCTCACTGAGTAGACAGTCATCTGTGGAAACCATTGAGCCCTGATCATAGCTACATCTATATCACATTCTTGTGGTGTATCTCTTAAACAAATGACAAGAGCTACATCATTTAAGCCTCCTTCTTGCACTTGACCTCCCCTGCTCTGTACAAGTGACTTGTTCCAGTATCTTCCAGTAAAGTTTGGCTGAACTTATGAATTACATAGAGTTTGACATGGCAGAGGAATACAGGGCAAGAAATGAGATTCTATCCCAGCTCTACCTTGCTTCCATGGCTGAATGTGAGAGAATCTTCAAATCTCTGGACTAAACAGAGATCATGGGTAAAAAAAAAAACAAAAAAAAAAACCATTCATCTAAATCAATTCATGAACTAACAAAAACTAAGAAAACTAAGCTAAGTTCTTGTTCTACACTTGCTTTCCAAATGATGGCAGAAGGCCTTGATTGCCTCTAGGAAACACAGAACCTAAGACAAGGATATCAAATTCTTGGCTTTTCTGAGGAGAAAGAGAATATATTAGAGATATTATGTGAGCAAGGGAGTTGAGCCAAGCAATCAGGTGGTATATACTAGGGTAGAGGGGCAGTGATGGGTGATGTCACCTGCCTATCACTCATCAGGGATTATCTTCGGTGTGAAAGACCCACTCCCTTTCCTTGTCTGACATTTGGTCCCACGCAACTCACCACTTGGCTAGAGGAGGGGACAATGAAGGTGCCATCATCAGTATCTCAAGATAGTCATCAGTAGAAGCATATTTACAGAATAAAGGCAAACTCTTAAGCAAAATGATATAATCACCTAAAATCAGGTACTAGAGGAGAGGGTGGGGAAAGAGAAGGAAGAGAAAACACACTAATTTCATCACTGCTCACAATGAGGATTAATACACACTAAAGAAATGGATGATTAAGGTAAAATTTAAAAAAAAAAAACAATAACTAGATCAAAATCACAAACCAGAAAACACATATGTACACAGAAGCATACAGGTGCAAGAAGTGTACTTTTGAGTACTCTTGCCCTTTAATAATGTGATAATGAATTTAAGTAGTTTCCAGTGTTAAATACAGTTAAAATCAGCATCAAAAATAGAGAGCAGCTCTTTTTCCTTTTGCAGCCATCACTGAG
Organism: Dasypus novemcinctus; assembly: GCF_030445035.2. NCBI lineage: Eukaryota > Metazoa > Chordata > Mammalia > Cingulata > Dasypodidae > Dasypus > Dasypus novemcinctus. The sequence goes on along the minus strand of NC_080689.1, from coordinate 86,266,853 downwards.
CGCTGAGCAGCAGCAGCCAAAATGAAGTTCAATCCCTTTGTGACCTCTGATCAGAGCAAGAACCATAAAAGGCATTTCAATGCACCTTCCCACATTTGGAGGAAGTTTATGTCTTCCCCTCTTTCCAAGGAGCTGAGACAGAAATATAATGTTTGATCCATGCCTATCCGAAAAGATGATGTTCAGGTTGTGAGAGGACACTACAAAGGTCAGCAAATTGGCAAAGTAGTCCAGGTTAACAGGAAGGAATATGTCATCTACATCAAATGGGGGCAGCGGGAGAAGGCTAATGGCACCACTGTCCATGTGGGCATTCACCCCAGCAAGGTAGTCATCACTAGGCTAAAACTGGATAAAGACCGCAAAAAGACCCTCAAATGTAAAGCCAAATCTCGCCAAGTAGGAAAGGAAAAGGACGAATATAAGGAAGAAACAATTGAGAAGATGCAGGGATAAAAGAATCTTATGTACAACTTCCATTAAAAACTGCTAAAATGAAAAAAAAATAGAGAGCAATTAAGAATTCCAGTTTATATTTTATAAATAGCTTAAAATCAATTAAGCAATGCACTTTTCCACATAGCAGAAGACAGATGAAAGTGCTTAGATGGCTTAGGCACCCCTCTCACTTGATGAGTATGGAAAGAATTAAAGAGCTGTATTGTTTGGGAATGATGGGGAGATAGCTCTATCTCTTTGCAAAGGGAGAGGTAGGCCATGCTTCACACACAGAGAAATTCAGTTAAATCATATGAAAAGGAATTTCAGGTTTTGGTTGCATTATTGCAATAAGTGACTTTGCAGAATTGAAGATCTGGTTTAAGGTTTTATGAAGGAAACAATTTGGTTGAAAGGCAAGAATATTCTGGTGTGGGAGGAGTGGGGTGGGGGAGTGGGGGGTATACGGGAGCCTCTTATGTTTTTCATAACATAACATTTTCTGTGATGTATCTTCAAAAAAACACAATTTATAAAAATGATGGGGGGGGGAGTGGGTTACATGGGAACCTCTTATGTTTTTTCAATGTAACATTCTATGTGATCTATTAACTTTAATAAAAACATTTGAAAATAAAATGATTTCAAATTATAATGATAAACACCTTGATTTTCAGCCCTATGTATTAAGAACTGTTGCAAAGTACCTAGTTATGTGTTATTTAACCTTTACAACCACCTTATTAAGAAGGGACTCTTTTACAGATGAGAAAACTGAGGCTTACAGAGATGAAGTCACTTGTCCAAGGTTAACAAGGGTCTGCCTGCCACACAGTCTATGTTCACAATCCTTCCACCCAGACTGTCTCCCTACAATTGGTGCAGCTGATACCATGAGGGCAACCCACCTTTCCCCTTCTGAAGTGTTTCCAATCAGGGCATGTTGTAATACCTATCCTACATCTAGGCCACATATCCCTTTATTGGCCCCCATGTTGATGCGCAGTCCTGCACAGTCACCCACTCTAACAGGTTCTTGTGTTCAGCTACATTATTGGGTGGCTATGAGGACTAAATGCTTTAATACAGGCAATAGTGCCTGGCACATGGAAAGCACCTAATAAATGTTATTACTATTACAGTCATCCTCATTATCCAGTTCACTCCTGGGGCCCCTGAGGTTTTCCTGAACCAAAATGTTCTCTGGTTACAGTGCCTTTCTCTGTTCCAGATAAACAATGACTCCGATCCTTGGGATTCACATAATGTATTTCCTTTACTGGTCTAAGCATCCCATCAACAAAACCACTTGTTTGGGTCAGACTGAGTGAGTCTCTGTTCCCTGTAACCCAAACAGTAAAAAAATATATAGATGGATTGTTTTGATAGGTGAATTTTTAAAAAGTCTCTAAAGTTACATTATTTTTTCAGGAATGAAAATATTTAGAATGAAAGTGTGTTAATAAAAAATTATAGTTTCAAATGCAGGTTTTATTATATTACTAAGAGGGAGAAATTTTATCATCACTAGAAGTATAGATATGGGTCCTTTTTGTTTCCAGGTAGCTTACTCAAGAAAATTATGAAGAAAAAAACAATGAATTAGAATTAATCTGTGAAAACAATTCTTGATGTCCTGACACTTGAAACTTAGCTCAAAAACTCTCCTTTCTAAGACCTTTGTGTTTTCCATGACAACTATTTCATTTGCTTCCTCCTTCCTTATTAGTTATGCATGCAATTTTTATTATAGTTTTTCTATATTTGATCTTAAATTGGGTTATAATTGTTTTCCTTGAGTTTCTTTATGTGTTTGTGCCGTCTCACCTAGCAGAATATGAACTCCAGTGAAAAGTGTTTCCTCTCTTCATTTCTTTTAAAATGGCAGTGGTGTATAATATAATAAGCTGGAGATATGAAATAAGATGATACAGATGCTAGAGCGTCAAGTCCCAATTCTCTCACACATTGATAAATCACTAAACCTGTCTCAGTCTCCATGGCATTTCTATAAAGAGGAGATGCTCTCTATCTGATTTCAAAGTCCACTGGGTTTTTCACTTTGCTTCTCTGACTCTGGTGGACCAAATTCATGAAAAGAATCCTGAATATTTAAATCCTCAGGTATATGTGGTACCGCTCATATTCAAAACAAATTACTACATGGAAAGTGATGAAATGACAGGTAGTGTCAAATGGCAAAGGCCACCTGATCTGAACTTCTGGAGGGCATTTACCTTCTGACAGTTTATCTTTAAAGCACTGGTTAGAATCAGATACCAAGCCATGGTATTTCATCACATATCATAAGCTAACACAGTCTGCCTGCCAGCCTGTCCCCCCAGCAAGTCCACTAGTCTAAAGCTAGCTTGCCACCACTCATCGGCTGCCGACTCTGAGCTTTTACCTGGCCATAGAAAATCACAACTTGGTATTTATAGCTCTGACATTCATATAATTTAATGCAAAAATCTCATCTGACTGCACTTACAGATTACAGCTTAAATTGTCTTCTCTTTCTTCCCTCCTCCAATAATTTATGACTAAATAAGAATAAATTAAACAGAAACACTTTCAGTTCACATTTCACCTCTCTTCTGCAGAATCATATCAACAAAATAATAATAATGGTAGAAGTACTCATTTGTTTTCTATAAATTGTCCAAGTAAAATATTCAGGATTCCAACTAGTGCACCTGAACATTAGGCTAGGATACTAAAGGAATGTGATTTGTAAAGATGCAGAGGCCACCTTAATCAGCATATTAAAGTGGAAGATCATAAAATAAGAAAGTAGTTTTTTTGTGCTCCTCAAGTAAAATACCTGGTAATTACCAATATCACAGTGGGGTTGTAGAAGTAAGAAGCAAGGTAAGTGTGTTTGATGTGATATGCATTGCATTGAAATATTTAGTAAGTATATGAAAATTAAGAGATCCCTCAGTAGGTTGTAGGATCAGACTCCTGCAGCAGCTGGCAAATGCTGGAGAGTGATGGAGAATATGTTGCACTTTTGGACTCCTAGAGCAGCTGGCAATTGCTGGATAGAGGATGGAGACTATGTTGCAGTTCTGGACTCCTGCAGTGGCCAGCAATGACTAGATATGGCCAGATGAACAAGGGAACATTCAAGTTTTCCATTGGTTTCGTTAGTTTATAATAATAACCTGTTGTTGCCTATGCCTCAAAGGATACACACTAGGAAAAATGAGGTCAGTTTCCACTAAGCCAGGGGTTGAAGGTTTCTTTACCCCTGGGAAGAAGCACCTGCTGAAATGACACAAAGATACTTGTTCAGGGTCTGCGCCAGGCTAGAGGGGACACAGCTGCTGAGTCCCTAACAGTGAGCATAGGGCCTAGTCCCCCAGGCAAGTCCCCTTTAAGGAAATGGCCCTCCTGAGCCAAGCTCAGGAACCACAGGTAGACCCACACTGCCCCCTGCTTGTAAAATGGCAGAGCTCCACCAATGTTGAAAGGAGCGCACAGCAGCTTATTCTGTCCTCAATTTAAGGCTGTCTTGAATTTGTGCATCAGTTAGAATATCAACAGAATAATAATAATGGTCGAGGTCATTATTTGTTTTCTATAAATTGTTCAAGTAAAATATTCAGGATTCCAACCAGTGCATCTGAACAACAGGCTAGGTTACTAAAAGTATCATAGGATTGAAATCACTTACTTGATATTTCTGATGCAACGGTGGAGTTCTCATAATTGGGGCTAAATCAGACTTCTTTACAGATACCAGTGGATTCAGTTTTCTCACCTGTCATTTAAACAAAAAGCATGACACCTTAAAAAAATTCAAAAGAAGGAAAACACTACATACATAAAGATACGTATTCCAGTGCTATACACTAAAGAATATAAATTACTTCAATGCTAAACAACTGGGAAGTGAATTAGTAAATCTTGATTCTCTAATAAGATGAAGTACCGGGAGCTGATGTGGCTCAAGCAGTTGAGCAACTGCTTTCCACGGGGAAGGTCCTAGGTTTGATCCCTGGTGCCTCCTGAAAATAAAAAAAAAAAGGAAATAACAAGCAAATCAACAAAACAAATTAACTCAGGGAGCCACTGTGGTTCAGTGGTTAAGCGCCAGCTTCCCATTTACAAGTTCCCAGGTTCAATCCCTGTCCCCGTACCCCAAACAAAACAAAACAGAAATAATAAATAAATAAGATAAAGTACCATTTAACCCTTCAAAATAGTCATTATCAAGACTGTAAACCATCTAAAAAAGAGTCTGGAGGCTGGCAGAAGGATTGCCCTCATGCACAACTGAGCAGAGTCAGAGAGACAGATAAAGCAGATACAACCCCCAGATATTGGTTCCCTTGAAGGCTAAAGAGACCCATGAGAGTTATGGCCATGGCCGATGGGGTTAACTACCAGGTCAGATGGCCCCTCTTTGGAAATGGTGTTTATGTGTGATGAATCTGGACTTAGATGGGATCTCCCTTCATAAGACTTTCATGCTAATGTGCTGGAGGTGCAGTTAACGTTGGGATTTAAGATATATTTAGGGGATTTGAATCTCTGGACTGACAATGTGATAGCCAGGTCCTGAGCCTCAACAGACTCCAGCACCTACAATCTGATTTATTGGACTTACCACACTCAGCTAAGATGGAGTTGAAGAAGGACAATCACCACACCATGGAGCCTAGAGTGATTACAACTGAAAATGGGAGGATTGCATCCAGCATCCATGTGGAATTTGAGCCTCCTCTTGACATAGAGGTGCAATGGACACAACCAATCCAATGTCCACATAGAAGAGGTGGTATTGGATTGAGAAAAGTGGACATGGTGGACGATGGGTATGGGGAAAGGCAGGAAGAGATGAGAGGTGGAGGTGTCTTTGGGACATGGAGCTGCCCTGGATGGTGCTTCAGAGGCAATCACCGGACATTGTAAACCCTCACAGGGCCCACTGGATGGAATGGAGGAGAGTATGGGCCATGATGTGGACCATTGACTATGAGGTGCAGAGGTGCCCAAAGATGTACTTACCAAATCCAATGGATGTGTCATGATGATGGGAATGAGAGTTGTTGGGGGGGGAGAGGGGGGGGTGGGGGAGCGGGGTTGAATGGGACCTCACATATATATTTTTTATGTAATATTATTACAAAGTCAATAAAATAAAAAAAAAATAATTGAGAAAGATGTTTAAAAAAAAAAAAAGACTGTAAACCAGTAGAGGAAAATACTTGTAATATAACATTGAATGAATAAAACAAATTATAAAGGTGACTGTATATAGCTACAAATATGCTGTATTAGGTTAAAATGCATATATATACTCTATTAGTAAAGGAAGAGCTGATGCAAAATAGCAGAAATTGGTTGTTTTTTATAAAGGGTATTTATTTGGGGTAGAAGCTTACAGCTACCAGGCCAAAAAGGGCAAGCTACCTCCCTCACCAAAGTCTATTGCCACATGCTGGAGCAAGATGGCTGCCGATGCCAGCAAGGGGTCAGGCTTCCTGGGCTCCTCTCTTCCTGAGGCTTGCTTCTCTGCAGGTTCAGCTGCTTTGCTCTCTCCACAAGGCCAGCTGTAGATTACAAGGCAAATGGCACATCTCTCTTCCCAGGTCCTCTGCTGTATCTGCTTCTCTGTGTGTTTACTTCCCAGGCTCCAGCTCAAAAACTCCCAGCTCTGTCCTTTGCCATGTCTTTTCTCTATAAGTCTCTGTACATGCAGGGATGCAATGTCCTACTGACATGACCCAATCAAAGCCTTAATCATTATTTAATCAAGTAAAAGTGAAACCTCTCAATCCAATACAATCTAACATGCCTGAAGGAACAGACCAGGTTACAAACATAAGCCAATATCTATTTCTGGAACACATAAACAATATCAAATTGCTACACAGTCTATGAAAAAGATGCATGTAGGGAGGAAAGTAAGAACAAAAGGGGCTCCTTCTGGAGGCAGCTGTTTAATAAGAATCGTTCCAATAGTCACAACACCCCTGGGGTTGGGGACCGGACCCTTGGTGTACAGAAGGAGGAGACAGACCCTCCAGGGAAGGGCCATGTGGTCCCCTGAAGGTGGCTGCCTGGGCCTGTTAAGCCAGGATCTGTAATTCTGAAATGAGGCCCCCTCATGTCCTGCCAGTCGCGCATCCCCATCCATGGCCTTGTAAATGGGATGGGCCATGCCATAAAAGGTTGAATAAAGCTGCCCAGTACTTTGGAAGACAGGGGTCTCCACATAAGAAAAGTTTCCATGATTCAGTGTCAAAGGAGGCCTCCTCAGGTTGGAGATGGATTCTGAGTCTGTCTCTTGTCTGCATGCTCAAAAATGCTATGTCCATCGCATCATCCCAATCTTTCTAAGTAAAATTGGACTTCATCAGTTGTTTGCCAGTGAGCATCTGCCTAGGCAGTAATACCTACCATAGACAAATGGACCTTTTATTACTGTCATAAATACCTAAGTTGATAGGAGAGGGGCATGGAGCCTTCAAAAGATGCTCAGTTGTCAATTGGACCCTTTCTCCTTATCACCCTGAACAAAATCTTCAAGTATGGTTCAACTCTCCAATCAACTAAAATGTGGAACTTTGGTTTTAATTTGGGGTCCTCTTTGGAACCCTGTGCATACCAGGCTCATAGGCAATTGCCTCTTTCTCTAGGGTCTCCCATCCATGTTGGGGTAGGTTTCCACTAGCAGGATGGTGGCAGGATCATTCAGAAGAACCCCTGGCCTGCACAGTTCACTAATAGGGTGTTGCCCCATGATAGGCATCAGGGCTTAATAGGGCCTGAGTACATGGTATGGGCATTTTACCTTTTTTTCTAATTTTGAGACAACCCTCTGTAGTTGTAGGAAGAAGCTGGCACCCTGGCTTGGACCTTTGTCTTGCCCATAACCCTTTAGCCACCTTGCCAGGGATTAGATCCACAGTAATCCATGGAGTCAGCGTTCAGAGAGTGACAGTAGCAGAGAGCAATAGCCACAAAGGAACCACAGGCCCCAGGAACACCACTGCCTGTGGGCTGCCACATTATACTCCCTGTGAAGGGGGCGCCCCTATTGCACAGTGGAACCCCTGCATTTGGTCTCTGGGACACAGTACACAGACACAGTGTTTGTCCCCATATAGTCTCCCAGTTACTGTCAGGCAAAGCCTCATAATTCCCATACACTACCTGCCCCAGCAGCCCTAGCACCAGGGCAGGGATTGCCCATATCCTGTCCCTATACCAATTCCATTAGGTCAATGACTTTTGGATAAAATTAGCCCATTTGATTCAGACTAATCATGCCCATTCTGGGGAAAACTGGAAACCAAGTTTTTCCCTCTTGACATACAAGGGCTAGCAGTCTATAAAACCCATGGACAACCCAGATTTGCAAAAGCCACAATTTAGGGAGTTTTGGCAAAACCCAACATAAACAACAAGCATCCGCACAAAGTAGAACACACATTAAGTCACCAAGCCATGGAACCTCCCAGATAGTATTAGTTTTCTGAGAGCACCGGTTAGTAAGCTAAGAGCAATCAAGAGGCACTATGCCGCATATCCAATGGCTGTGACCAACACACCCTCCCTGTTGCACCACTTACTTTTAATATACATTTCGTTAAGAGAAGTTGCGAGCTTACATAACAATCATACAAAACATGCAGACTTCCCATACAGCACCCCTTCAGCAACACCGTGCATTGCTGTGGAACTGCATCACTTATTTTGAATGAGTCAAGTTGGGGATTTAAATTTGGGTCTGGGTGGAAGTCAGGTGTGACCCAACTGGAATCTGAGACCTTAGTGCATGATAAACGTTATTGTAGGTGCTAGGGTGACAGGGTTGCCAGGAGGATAGACAGGAAGTGTACCTAGTTAGGTGGCACAACCAGAAGGTGTGGAGCACACAAGCAGAACAAGAGGAAACTGTGAGCCTGTGTTAGTCAGCCAAAGGGGTGCTGACGTAAGATACCGGAAGTTGGTTGACTTTTATAAAGGTATTTATTTGGGGTAGGAGATTACAGATACCACGCCATAAAGCATAAGTTTACTTCCCTCACCAAAGTCTATTTTCACATGTTGGAGCAAGACGGCTGCCAACAGCTGTGAGTGTTCAGCTTCCTGGTACCTTTCTTCCAGGGCCTAGCTTCTCTGAGTTCAAGTTCCCTTTCTTCCCAGGGCTTGCTTCCTCCTGGACTCAGGGTTCCTTTCTTCCTGAGGCTGGCTTCTCTTTCCTCTTTATGGGGCTCCAGCTTAATGCTTCAGCATCAAATTCCAACATCAAAACTCCAACATAAAAAAGCCTTCGACTCTGTCCTTTGCTATGCCTTTTATCTGTGAGTCCCCACCCACCAATGCCCTAATGATGTAGCCCAGTCAAAGCCCTAATCATAACGTAATCGTGCCCAGGTACAGACCAGATGACAAACATAATCCAATATCTATTTTTGGAATTCATAACCATATCAAACTGCTACAGCGCCCTTTTAAAAATTTCTGCTTGAATCTATTTCAATACTTTTTATTGCCTCCTGCAGTGAGCTCACATTCAGCTACCACCCTCAATGATTCTCTTCGCAAAACACCTTTGCAGCAGCCCTAACAAGGTGTCAGAAGTGGATGTGGCTTAAGCAGCTAGGTACCCACCTACAACATGGGAGGTCCTGGGTTCAATTCCTGATGCCTCCTGAAGACGATGAGTGAGGTATGCATGTGATGTGAGGGGCAGGTGTGGTAAGCTCATGCAACAAGATGATGCAGGGAGTTGATGCAATGAAGAGCCACAGCAAGGAAACAAAATGAGAGACACAATGAAAGACATAAGCAGGGACAGCAGGTGGCTCAAGTGATTGGGTGCCTCCCTCCCACATGGGATGTCTGGGTTCAGTTCCCACTGCCTCCTAAAAAGACGATGAACAGAGAGCAGACAACAAGCACAAGCAAAAAATGGGGGTGGGGGTGGAAGGAGGGGGATAAAAGCAAAAAAGGTATACTTCAATCCCTGCTAAAATCCCATTTCAGAAACCAAGACTCGGATGCTTTCAAGGGGAAGGAAGGCACCCAATCTCTTCTCCAGAGCAGGTGGGCCAGGGAGTATGTCAACAGAGGCTCGACTCACAGAAATGCCTCAGCCACCACACACTCACCTCCCGGAGGAGAATGCTTGTTTACAAGACACTTGCACACTTTGTGACTTTGCTGTGCATTCCTGCACGACAGGGGTCCTACTTCTTGTTTGGCTCGCCTAGAGGCCCAGAATATGGTAGGTGCACAATAAATACTTGTGGGGTGAATGCTGTGCCTTCATTCCTTGATTTGATCTTCTCCCACACCACTGTCAGGCAGTAAATTAGGAAATATGACTGTTGCCAGTGTTAGTCATCTGCTTAGCAGGGGAGATGGAGTCCCTGGCTCCCTGGCCTGGCCTTTCCAACCCAGGTGAGACCTTGGCCACTGCTGGAAGGACAAAGATGTTAATTAGGAGGAAGAACCCTTTCAGTCATTCCTGCAGCAATAATAATTACAATCATCCTCCTCATCATCTCTAATTCATGTCGTCCTCACACCAGTGGCACCAGTGAGGAAGGAGCTATTATTATCTGTTTTCACAGCAGGCACAGAGCAGTTAAGTAACTTTCCAAACATCACAAGCCAAAAGGCAGCACTGTTGGGACATGGACTCCATCAGGCTTAAAGCCCAGCCCCAGATGCTACTAAAACCTCAGGACAATTAGCATCCCCAGCTGGACCCAGAGAGGCTGCCAGCACAGGTGGGGTGAGTTTGGGTGAGGGATCAGGACTACCTGAAATGTGGAGGTCAGTCAGGGAGCCTTCAAGGAGACCCACCTGCCAGCTCTGGCCCTGAGGCGACAGCCCGAGCAAGATGCGGCCCAGCAGGAGAGGCAGGCAGGAGCTCCCTAATTACAGGGTTAGTTGTTTCATGGGTGCGATGTGCAGGGTCAGAGGCTCCGCCAGCCTCTCAGGCACCAGCCTGGGCTGGGAGCCGGGGAGCCTGCCCTGCAGGGCTGACCTTGCAGCAGAAGCCTGAAGAGTGGGTGGGAGTGAGGCAGGCAGAGTGGGAGAGCACCCCAAGGAGAGGACACGGCCCGGGTAGGACCTGCGGCTACCGCGCTCTTCTTTCCTTCCCTCTTATCCTTGGAGAGCAAGTGCAAAAGGGAATTATTAAAATTCCCATGACCCTGTCCCGCCCCCAGATGGCCTTGGGTCCCTCCTCCATCAAGCAGTGATTCTGCCCCGCCATTCCAGCAGCTGTTTGCACTTGACAAAATGCCCAGTGGTTTTGTTTGATCCTTACAACCACCTGGAGGGAGCAGGTGTCCGGCCCCTGTACAGAGGGGGAAACTGAGGCGGGGGGTGGTGTGCCTCTCCTCGTCCGGGCGGCCTCCCCCACCCCCGTGCAAGATGCACTTCCTAGCGCCTTGGCTCTGGGGGGCTGGGGTGTCACGTGACACATTCAGTTAAAGGCTGAGCAGGTGGGAGCTCAAGGCAGGGGCTGCCCTCGTGACGACGACGAAGCGCCTTCCCGAGGAGCAAGAACTGGGTTTCTGAGTCCTCCCTCCCCTGAGACCCTGCAGCCCCGCGGAGAAGGGGGCGTCCTGCGGGCAGGGGCCCGGGAGCGGGGACGGGGCTGCGCCTGGACAGCAGCTGGACCCCCGGCGACAGGCAGCGGTGAGCCCGGGGTCGGGGCGAGGGAGCTCTGCGGAGGGACGTGGTGGGCGCGGGGCAGGAGGAGCCGGGGAGCCCGGGATGAGGCCAGGGGGGCCCAGGCGGCACAGCGTGAGGAACGCCGCCAGCGCGGGGAGCAGGCGCTTCAGATTGTTTCCATTCTAACACCTTTTTTTTTTAATGTACTGGATGCATATAATTTCTTAAACATTTTGTTTTTAATAATTTCAAACTTACGTACTGTGGCAAAAACAATACAACCCCCCCCCCCCACACACACACAGAGGACTCCATACCCCCACCCAGGCCCACCACCCACTTTTAGCATTTTCCCGCCTTTGCCGCAGCAGCCTCCTCTTTACAGCAGCATTTACCTGGAATTCTCTTCCAGCTAACTTTAATGACGCACCGTGCAGGAAAGGTGGGTACACACGCACGGTGGGAAATGAGAGCCCCCTTCATCTGTAACTCACCACCCCAGGCAGCCTCGTCATCCTGTGAGTCTCTTCTTCCAGTCTTTAAAAGAAAAGAAAAAAATTCACCCTCTGAAGGGGCAAAAAAATTCCAAGTGCCTAAGAGATGACTGCACAGGGCCTTCCCGGGGCTGGGGAGGTCCAGGCTGGCTTCTGGAGAGAAGGTGGGGTTCAGGATGGACCTCGGGGAGAGTGGGAAAGGGTGGCATTTAATCTCAAAGGGGAAGCTGGAGCCGCTCTGCGCTGAGGAGGGAGGGAAAGGGTTTCCGGCGGCTCTGGCGCGCAGGGAATTTGAAAAATGGCGCCAAAATGAGGGGGGCCAATGGTGAGTGTCGGGGGCGGGGCCAATGGTGAGACGAGCCAATGGTGATGAGGGGGCGGGGCCAGTGGTGAGACGGGTCAATGGTGAGGAGGGGGTGGGGCCAGTGGTGAGAAGGGGGCGGGGCCAGTGGTGAGAAGGGCCAATGGTGACGAGGGGGCGGGGCCAGTAGTGAAGATGGCGCCAAATTGGAAAAGCCGCCAGCAGTGGAGGCGGCGCCGAGCGCCCAGCCCGCGGGTGTGGAGAGGCGGGAGCAGGGACTGAGTGGAACCAGGAGCTTAGTTAGACCACGTGGAGAGGCGGGACCCCTGAAGGCCCCAGGCAGTGGGGAGCAGGGAGGGCCCTGGTGCTAGGTGGGGGGTATAAGCCTCAGCATTCTTGCTGTTTGGGCGTCGGTCATTTTATCCAGGTCTGCGCGCGTTTTTGCAAGATGGTTAATAAAAGTCTTTTCTCCTCCACACTCGGGTGAGCTTTAGTTTTGTTACAGGTGCGGCTTTCTTTTTACCAGGAGGGGCAGGGGTTGGAAAGACCACAGGAACAGAGAAGGGATTCCCGCCAAGGGGGCCACGCCAAGCTGGGAAAGGAGCTAATAAAATGGGGTTCCGAGCGCACCCCTCGGGCCAGCCCTGCTCCCGCCACCACGGCCCCGCTTCATCCCCCAACCCTCGGGGCAAACAGGGAGTGGCCTCATTTAGGACGGTCCCGAGCCCACCCACGCCGCGCTGTGAGGGGCTGAGGCTCCCACCCGGGGGGTCCTCGCGGGGCAGAAGGCGCTTAGAAGCCGCCCACAGTCGGGGAAAGTGAAGAGGAAGCGCCTCGGGCTGGCTGGGTGCTGCACAGGCCTTAGGGCGCCCCAGCACCCCAGGCCTGACAGCCGCCGCCGCCCCTCTGAGGGGGCCTCGGGCGCGCGCCCGCCGGCCTCGAGTCAGTCACCAGGCCCTGACTGCTGGTGGCCCAGCCCAAGCCCTCCCCTGGCTGCTCGGGTTAGGGAGGTGGGGAAGGGCGAGGCCTGGCGAGGAAACCAGCGACGACAATGGTATTTAAACCTCTCCCGTGGGTGCCCTGAATGTCAGCTCCTGAAGCACTGTCGCTCCCGTCCGCAGTGTGAGGAGCAAGCCAACCTGGGCTTCCTGCCCTCAGGACACCCATTCGTGGTGGTGCTCAAGCCTGGGCTTCTCATCTGTGAAATGAAAGCAGGCGAGCGGATGTGGCTGGGGCGGTTGGGCGCCTGCCTCCCATGTACGAGGTCCCGAGTTCAATCCCAGGTACCTCCTAAAAACAAAAACAAAACCAACTCAGGGGAGCTGGTATAACTCAGTGGTTGAGTGTCGGCTTCCCACATTCGAGGTCTGAGATCAATTCCTGACCCTGGTACCTCAAAAAAAAAAAAAAAAAAGAGCAGTAACCCCACCCTTCTTGTCCAAGTTCAGTGTCCCACCACCTGTTGCCGCCTTCCTGCTGGCCCCTTCCTTCCCGGTGCCTCCCCACCCCCTTCTCCAGAGGGTACCCCCTCTGCGCTGCACCAGGCACCCGGGCCTCTGCCAGCTGGGAGTTGAGTCAGACCTGGGTCCACCAAGGCACCGCTGCCCGCTGAGCTCAGACAGCCAGAGGCTCCTTGTCTCGGCTCCCACCCAGTGTGCACCAGGCCCAGGGGACAGCCGGGGGAGGGGGAGGAGGGGGGCGGAGGTCACACCCCAAGGCGAAGGCTCTGACTGTGCCGCCAGGCTGTTGTGCTCTGGAATGCCAGGCCAGGGCAGGGGCTCTGCCAGCAAGAAGTCTGACCTCCAGCAATGACCTTTCTCCCTGGGTATTCCAGAAAGCACCAGCTGCCTTCAAATTCAAACCAGCAGGAGGAGGCGCACATATGCTGAGTCTCAAAAAGGAGACAAGAGCCCTCTAGAAGGGGCTCTGGGCAGGGGCCCCCTCCCCGGCCTCCTGAGTGCAGGCCCCAGGCGCATCTCCCATGGGGCACAGCACCCCCACACCCTCGATCCGTGGCCCTGCACGGGCTGTGGCACCTGTGTTCATCGTGGGAGCTCTGGTGTTAGCTGCGCTTATGAGCACCCTCTGAATGCCAGCGTCAGTGCTAAGAACTGCATGTTCACCACCTCTCAAAAAATCACTCACTCTTTTTTGTTCTCCCTTAAACTTTTTATTTTGACATAATTTCAAACTAAGAAGACAGTTGTAAAAATAATACAAAATCAACCCAAAGAACTCCAATTTGTCCCTTCCCCCCACCGCATATCCAGAGCCACAATTTTAACATTTTGTTTCATTTGCTTTATTGGTCTATTTAGGTATCTATCATCAGTCCAACTATCTGTTTATTTTCTAAATATTTGAGAGGTTGTTACATCATGTTTCCTGAACACATAACACTCCCATGTATGGTTCCTAAGAGGGAGGATTATGTAACCACTTTAAGTACAGATTTATCAAGTTCAAGAACTTTAGTGTCAAGATAAAACTTCCAGTCTATATTCCAATATTTTCATATGTCCTTCAGGGCCTTTTCTCCTCCATTATTTCAACCACCTACTCTTTCTTTAAAAACTATAGTTTGATGATGCAACTGGAAAATGACCTTGAATGGAAGGTTCAATGCGGATCAGCAGAATATCCCTGTCTACATATAATAACATGACTTTAAAATGCTGTTTGACCTAATGTAAGGGGGAAAAGGAAAGGAGAAATGAGTTTATATGGCTACGAGTCTCTAAAAAAGAGTCTGGAGGCTGTCAGAAGGATTGCCCTTATGCACACCTGAGCAGAGTCTAAGAGACAGATAAAGTAGATACAATCCCCAGGTATTGGTTCCTTGGAGGGCTAAAGAGACCCACGGGTTTGATGGTCATGGCAGACAGGGTTCACTACCATGTCAGATGGCCCTTCTTTGGAGCTGGTGTTTCTGCATGATGAAACTGGACTCAGATGGGATCTCTTTTCATGACTTTAATGTTACTTTACTGGAATTGTAGTTGGTGTTGGGGTTTAAGATATATTTAGGGGATTTGAATCTCTGGACTGACAATATGATAGCCAGGCCCTGAGCCTCAGCAGACTCCAGCTCCTACAATCTGATTTATTGGACTCACCTCACTCAGCTAAGATGGAGTTGAAGAAGGACAACCACCACACCATGGAGCCTAGAGTGCCTACAACTGAAAGCAGGAGGATTGCATCCACTATCCATGTGGAATCTGAGCCTCCTCTTGACATAGAGATGCAACGGACACAACCAATCCAAGGTCCACAGAGAAAAGGTGGCATTGGAGTGGGAAAAGTGGACATGGTGGCTGATGGGTATGGGGAATGGCAGGAAGAGATGAGATGTGGAGGCGCCTTTGGGACTTGGAGTTGCCCTGGATGGTGCTTCAGGGGCAATCACCGGACATTGTAAATCCTCCCAGGACCCACTGGATGGAATGGGGGAGAATATGGGCCATGATGTGGACCATTGACCATGAGGTGCAGAGGTGCCCAGAGATGTACTTACCAAATGCAATGGATGTGTCATGATGATGGGAATGAGTGTTGCTGGGGGGGGAGTGGTGGGGTGGGGGTGGTGGGGTTGAATGGGACCTCATATTTTTTTTAATGTAATATTTTTACAAAATCAATTTAAAAAAAGTATAAAAAAATAAAAAAATAAAAAAATAAAAACTATAGTTTCATTAGAGAAGTTGTGCACTTACAAAGCAATCATGCACATGTGTGGAATTCCCATACAACACCCCTCCACCAACACACTGCATTGTTGTGGAATATTTGTTACAGATTATGAGATAATATCAGACTATTACCTCCAACTATGGTCTATGGCATATATTTGGCATATTTTTCCATACCCCCCTATTATTAGCACAGTACATCTTTGACACTGATGCAAGAATATTACAGAATTGCTGTTAACTATAGTCCGTAGGTTACATTAATTGTATTTTCCCACTGCTTCTCCACATCTTGCAATAGTGGTGTACATTTGTTCTGGTTCATAGAAGGACATTCTTATATTTGTACTATTAACCACTATTATCCACCTCTGTGTTCAGTATATTATTCAGTCCCCAGATTATTCTCTAGCTTTCTTTCAATTGACATTTACATCCCCAGCTTACCCTTTTCAGCCACAACCCCATTTATAAACCAGCTGTGTTATTAGTTCTACTCACTATAATGTGTTACCATCATCTCTATCCATTTCCACACTTTTACACTCAAGTTAATTAAAACTTCTACATATATTACTTCATAACATATACTTCTACATATATTACTACATAAACTTCTACATATACTTCTACATATATTCTCAGCCCTCCTCATATCTCCTAATAATCTATACTCTAGGTTTTAATTCCATGCATTTGTTCTTCATATTTAGTTCATATTAGCAAGACCACACAATATTTGTCCTCTTGTGTCTGGCTTATTTCACTCAGCATAATGTCTTCAAGGTTCACCCATGTTATCACATGTGTCCCAATTTCATTTCTTCTTATAGCAGCATAGTATTCCATTGCATGTATATACCACATTTTGTTTATCTATTCATCAGTTGGGCACTTGTCAACCACCTACTCTTTCTTGTTTTTATTATTGTTTTTGTTTTTCTTAAACCACCTACCCTTACTGCATGCCACAGGAGAGAACGATGGGGCTGAGCAGTGTGATAAAACCTTGCCCCAAGTCCCCCGAGCAGGGCTGGAAGAACTTGGCTTTCAGCCCTGTGTCTGCCTCGGGGCTCGAGCTCCCCCCACCAGGTTTCACTTTCCAGTAAATGGAAAGTTTAAGGCTCACCACATGCCACCCACTAGGATACTACAATAAAGAAGACTGATGATGAGTATTGGCAAGGAAGTGGGGACACTGGAAGCCTGATACACTGCTGGTGGGAATGTGAAATGCTGCAGCTGCTTTGGAAGACAGTTTGGTGGTTCCTCAAACAATTCAACACAGAGTTACCATACACTCCAGCAATTCACTCCTCGGTATCTACCCAAGAGAAATGAGACTATGTGTCCATACAAAACAAATGCTCCTAGTAGCCTCAGTCACAATAGTCAAGAGGTAGAAACAGCACAAATGTACATCAACCGATGATGGATAAACAAAATGTGATATAGGCATATGATGGGATATTATTTGTCCATAAAAAGGAAGGAAGAATTGATACATGCCATGACATGGGTGGAAAACATTACATCAGGTGAAAGAAACCAGACACAAAAGGGCAAATATTGTATGATTCCATTGTTATGAAAATCCAGAATAGGGAAATCTATAGACACAAAAAGTAGACTTGTGGCTGCCAGGGACTAAGGGAAGTTGGGAGAGTCAGGGGGTGATAGCTAATGGGTACAGAGTTTCTTTCTGAGGTGATGAACAAGTTCTGAAGCTGTGATAAATACATGAAAACTGTTAAATTGTACACTTTAAATGGGAGAATTGTATGGGAGGTGAATTATAGCTCAATAAAGCTGTTAAAAAATGAAAAGGTTTAAGATTCAACGAGTCTTCAAAAAAGAGTCACGAGGTCATCAGAGGGGTGGCGCTTACATGCGCCTCAGCAGAACACCAGAGACAGCCAAAGTGGATACAACCCCAGGTACTGGTTCACCAAGGGCTATGGAGACCCACAGGTTCTATGGTCGTGGCAGACAGCTCTGGAGTTCAGTGCCGTATCAGTGGGCCCTGCTTTGGAATTTGTGTTCCTGAATGTTACGGAGTTGGACTCAGATGTGAACTTTCTACACATGCCTCTTCTGTTACTTTTACTGAACGTGTGGTTGGTGCTAGGGTTGGTGTATCCTCACGAGACCTGAACCTCTGGACTGGCCATGTGACAGCTGGGCCCTGAGCCTCAGCAGAGTTGCAACTCCTACTCTCTGGTTTGTTGGACTTGTCGAGGTCAGCTAAAATGGAGGTGAAAATGGTCAACCACCACACCAGGGAACCGAGAGTGTCTCCAACTGCAAGCAGGAGAATTGCATCTACCATCCATGTGGAATCTAAGCCCCTCTCAATATGGAGGTGGAGTGAACATCACCATCCCAGGGTCCACAGGATGGAGGAATAAAATATTCCTCATTAGAGTGGACTCACTGATATTCTACTATAGAACAATTGTGATTAGTAATGGAAGAAATTGTAGCATTGATGTGGAAAAAGTGGCCATGGTAGTTGCTGAGGGCAGAGAGAGGGAGGAAGAGATGTGATGTGTGGGCAATTTTGGGACCTGGAATTGTCCTAAATGATATTGCAGGGACAGATGCTGGACATTATATTTCCTGCCATAACCTTCTGAATGGACTGGGGGTGAGTGTAAACTACAATGTAAACTATGATCCATGTGGTGCAGCAGTGCTCCAAATTGTATTCACCAAATTAAATGAAAGTGCCACAATGATGAAAGAGGTTGTTGATGTGGGAGGAGTGGGGGGTGGTAGATGGGAACCTCTTATATTTTAATGTAACATTTTTTGTGATCTATGTATCCTCAAAAAATACAATTAGAAAAATGGTTGGGGTGTGGGTGGGGAGTCGGGTATCTGGGAACCTCTTGTGTTTTTTAATGTAACATTTTGTGTGATCTATTAACTTTTTTAAAAATTTAAAAAATAAAATAAAAATTTTAAAAAAGGCTCAGCCTTTAAGGAGCCCTCAAGTCAGGGAGGGCCAAGAAGCAGATATGCCCCAGCGAGTGATGAGGGCCACAGCACCAGGAAGCATTGGCGGGGGGGAGAGGTGGCCTGGGGGATTAGGGCTGGCCGATGACAAGTGCCTGAGTCCTGGTGTGAAAGTAACAAGTTTTCCACCAGAGGCCACACTGGTCTAGTAATTTAGGAAGAGAGGGGTGCATCTCTCAGCTTAGGGAGTGGGGCCGAATGGGGAGGCAATCCTGGAAGGCTTCCTGGAGCAGGTGACACTGGGTCAAGTGTTGAAGAATGAATCAGGCAGAAAAGCGAGGGGAGGAAAAAGATGTCACAGAGGGGGCAAAGGCACACTCAGGGAATGTGCTGAGGGGCTGAGGGGCTGAGCGCTGGGTGGGAGCTGGGGAGAGGCTGAGAGGGAACTTTGGAGGGATGGGGGGGGGTCTTACCCCTTCCGGTCTGGCACTACCCCTTCTCTGTTCCCCAGTGTGGGCCTTGGTTTCAACAGCAACAGCAAAAGCCTTCCACCTCAGAGGCTGCAAGTCTCTGACTCAGCCACTAAAATGAGTCTGATATTGAGTTAAGAGGACAAACAAGCGACAGGGAGCAAGTACCGGGGTGCCCACGGCAGGAAACGAGGCCTCGCAGACGCTAGGTACCCACGGGCCACATCCCACCACCCCAGGAACATCGGTGCCTGAGAGAAATTGAAACAGAAACCCAGGTGACTTTCCCTGGGCAGATTCCAAGGAAGAAGAGAAAATGTCATTGAGAGGGGACACCCACCAGCTTTGCACCCACCAGCCACCAATCAAAAGAGCAGGCAGGTGAGAGAAGCAGGTGCCCGGGCATGGGCCCCATCGCCCTGCTCCACGTGCCCTCGGCCCACCCACCAGTCAGCTTCAAGTCAGCTGAACTACCGGCCTCGGGCCCCCCGCGGCCCTCGGACTTCCCAGCACAGCCGCTTTCCTCACCCTTCCTACCACTACCTCCCTGGGTCCCTGAGGCCCTGGCATTTACACATCCTGAATTTTGAACCAGACGATCTGGGTTCAGCTTCTGGCCTTGTGATGATTTGACTGTGGGCTCAGAGCCTCAGTTTGCTCCCCTGTAAAATGGGCATCGGGTTTGCTGCTCTCTCTTTCTGTTCCTGGCAAATTAGGAGAAAGTCAATGTGTCATAGGTGGCAATAAGGATCAGTGCAGAATTACTTCAGTGTAGAAACCCTTGGTGACAAAGCAGATCTGAGGGAAGGGCGAAAGTGGGAATGATGAGGTCAATCCCTCTACTGTTGTTGTTTTTTTAAATATATATTTTTATTGCATTGACATATATACATCACAAAATTTCCCATTTTAACCACTTTCCTGTGTATAATTCAGTGGCATCAATTACTTTCTCGATTTTGTGTTCTCATCCCCAGAATCCATCACCAGCACTTTCCCATCTCCCCAAGCAGAAACTCTGCGCCCATTCAACAATCACTCCCCATTTCCCCCTTCCCAGTCCCTGGTGACCCCTGATAGGCTTTCTGTTTCTAGGAATTTGCTTATTTCTTATAAGTGAAGTCACACAATATTTGTCCTTTTGTGTCTGGCCTATTTTCACTCAGCATAATGTCTTCCAGGTTCTTCATCTTGTTCAGTGTATCAGAACTGCATTCCTTTTCATGGCAGGCTAATATTCCATTGTATGTCTAGACATACCACATCTTCTTTGTCCGCTCTTTCATCTACTGACACTGGTGCTGGTTCCCCCATGCTCTTTGGTGCAGTGTTTTCACCTTTCCAAAGCATCTTCCCTCCTGTCTTTACCCCATCTGACAGGAGACAAAGCTGAGGTCAAAGCAGTGGTGTGACTGAGAGCACCCCACATAGGGGATGTCGGGTGCCTCTGGGCCTGGGCCTCTGTCGCTGAGCTGGGGTGACAGGACCCTGGAGCTTTTCACACAGCAGCCCCGACCCAAGGCAGGAGGCCACACCACCACCCAACTCCAACTTCCGGGTCCCTGGAGGGTGCGCAGCCTGCAGCAGGGGAGATTCACAAGCATGTCCTCAGGTAGTTTAAGGCCCCTCATGTGGAAGAGGAGTTAGGCGAGTTCTAGGTAGTCCCAAGGCAGAAGCAGGACAAGTGCTGGGGAGTTATAGAACAGAGAAGAGATTTCAGCTCATTGTGAAAGAAGCATTCCAAATACACTGACCTGGATACAGATGGAGAAGGCCACCTGAGGGGTAGTGAGCTCCCTGCTGCTGGAGGTGATCAAGTGCAGGCCAATCAGTTGGCTGAAGCAGTTCAGAGTGGAGCAAATTCTGTGGTAGAGGTTCACCTAGAGCAGGGCTCCTCAATTTCGATACTGGTGACCTTGGAGCAGATAATTCTTTGTTTTTCAAAAAATTGTGATAACATACATATAATATAAAATTGACCATTTTAACATTTTAAGCATACTGTTCAGTGCATTTGTGCTACCATCACCACCCTCCCTTACCAAAACTTTTTCATCACTGCAACCAGTAACTCTGCACCATTGAATAATAACTCCAATTCCCCTGCTCTCGTTTCTATGTATTTGGTTATTCTAGATATTTCCCATAAGTGGGACCATACAATATTTGTCCTTTTGTGTCTGGCCTATTTCACTCAGCATGACGTCTCCAAAGTTCATCCCTGTTGTCACAGGTGTCAGGACTTCACCCTCTTTATTTATTTATTTTTTTAAAGATTTATTATTTATTTATTTAATTCCCCTCCCCTCCCCCGGTTGTCTGGTTTCTGTGTCTTTTTGCTGCGTCTTGTTTCTTTTGTCCGCTTCTGTTGTCGTCAGCGGCACGGGAAGTGTGGGCGGCGCCATTTCTCGGCAGGCTGCTCCCTCCTTCGCGCTGGGCGGCTCTCCTTATGGGTGCACTCCTTGCGCGTGGGGCTCCCCTACGCGGGGGACACCGCTGTGTAGCACGGCACTCCTTGCACGCATCAGCACTGCGCATGGGCCAGCTCCACATGGTTCACCCTCTTTATGGCTGCCTAATATCCCATTGTGTGCCTGTGCCACATTTCTTCGTCCACTCACCTGTCGATGGACGCGTTTGGCCCTGTGCATACTCCGCTGTGAGCCCTGGTGCGCACGTGTGGGCTGGGTGATAGCTTGCTGTGGGCTCTCCTGAGCATTGTAGCATATTAGGAGCATCCCTGACCTCTGCCCACTAGAGGCCAGTAGCAGGCCCCACCACGCCATCTGTGACAACCAGAGTCCCCAGACCCTGCTCCATGTGCCCAGGGAAACAAAGTAGGCCTTGCTGGAAAACTGGCCTAAAAGACCTTAACGACTTTTAAGTAAGATTCCATCATACTCCATGTGTAACCACAAGAACCATTATTGGGAAGCAGATGTGGCTCAAGCAAGCACCTGGGCTCCTGCCTACCACATGGGAGGGTCCGGGTTCAGTTCCTGTGCCTCCCAAAGAAATCGAGCAAGAGAGCGAGCTGACAGGACAGGCTGGGGCAGTAAACTGATGCAATGAAGAGACACAAGGAGGAAAATAAGTGAGAGACTCAACAAAGCAGGCACCGGATGTAGCTCAAGCAATTAGGTGCCTCCCTCCCACATGGGAGGTCCCGGGTTCAGTTCCAGTGCCTCCATAAAGAAGACGAGCACAAACACAGCTAGCACAAACAACCTGGGAGGTGGGGGTGTGTAGAATAAAGAAATAAATAGTAAATCTTTAAAAAAAAGAACCACTGTCATTTTTGAAGTCCCTTGTGGCCTGTGCCATGCCAGGAGTCTTACATGCATCATCTCATGAAATGTCACAGCCTGCCTCAGTGGTCCCACTCCTTGCACTGTTCTTCCCCATCCCCTGCTGGCTTACTCTGTCTTCTTATGTCCCAATGACGTATCAACCCCCTCCTCCTGGAGGCCCACCTGCCCCCATCATGCTCACGATCCCATTCTTTCATTGTATCCCAACACTGTGCTTCTTCCCTGAAGAATGCAGCACTCGTATGAGTCTCCATCTGACATCATCTTCCCACCGACAGCAGCTCTTGGAGGCACCTGACTGGCTCATCTCTGGTCCCCACGAGCAGAGCCTCAGTGGAGTGAGGCAGAGACATCCGCTCAGTGGCACTGATGGATCAGCCACGGCGCCCAGGCAGCCTGCCCCGGTGGCCTGAGCAGAGCCGCCGCCCCAGGCAGCCAGCCAGCTCGGACCACCCCTTCTGCAGACAAAGCCCGCCGGTCCCCTGCTCCCCAGCTCCTCCATGCAGAAGCCAGCCACACCCAGAGAGCAGGAGGAAAGGGCCTGGACAGCACAGGCCACTCCCCAGGCCCCAGAGCCCACGCCGGGCCCTCTCGTCCAAGCTGGAGAACGTCACTCGGGAGCCCAGTCAGGGCCTGGCGGGGACGTGGTCAGGGCTGAGGGCATCCTGGGCAAGTGGGTGACATGGCACAGGATGGGGAGACCCCCATGCCTGGTGGCCCAGCCTCCCCCCCAGTACAATCCTGGGGGTGCCTCTGCCCACCCCCTCCTCCTCTCAGGGCCTCAGAGCTTTCTTTTGTAAAGTGAGTAAGATTTGAAAGTGAACATCGGTGCTTTTCACGCTTTCACTGGCATTTTAATTTTGATTTTAGCAAAAATACCTCTCCCCCTTATTAAAGGAAAATCGCACATGCTATCCCAGCATGCAAGACTCCAATACGCAAAAGCTTCTCAGTGCCCCCATGTCCCACCCTGCCCCACACTGGCCCTGGGTAACTTCCCAGCCCCGCAGGCTCTGGGGAGCCCCTCAGCTCCGGGCATCTGTGAGTCCTATCGGCCCCACTGGACACTGCGCAGATATGGGGTGAGTCCAGGCCCTCCGGGGTCTTGAAGGCCCTGGGTGGTGGCAGTGACTCATGTCATCCGTGAACACCCTGAGATTCTCGATATCTGAGTATCCTGTTTATTGCTGTGGGTCCCTGGGAAACAGGAACCACAGTACCCAGCAAAGAAAACTTACGGAACTCATTACCCCAGAAAGGGTTGGGCAGTGCTCACTGTGTTTGAATGATGGGGCCCCAAGCCGAGGCACCCAGGCCTGATCCCAGCCTGAGGACAGCAGCCCCAGCCCAAGAGAGCAGTGGTGGTGAAAGCAGCTCCAGCATTTTCCCTCTTTTTTTAAGGAGGTACCAGGGATTGAACCCAGAACCTCGTATTTGGGAAGCAGGCACTCAACCACTGAGCAACAACCGCTCCCTAAAATATTCTTTTTTCAGGTGGTACCAGGGCTTGAACCTAGGACCTCATACATGTGTGAAGCAGGTGCTCAACCACTGAGCTACAACCGTTCCCATTTTCTCGTGTTTACAGATTGATAAACTGAGACTCACCACAGAGGAAAGTAACTGGCGGTTCCTTAGAAAGTTATCTAAGAATCATCGTATGACCTAGCAGTCCCATTCCTAGGTATAAATCCAAAATAATTGAAATTGAGGACTCAATTTCTACCCCAATGTTCATCACAGCACTATTCACAAGAGACAACAGGTGAAAGCAACTCAAGTGTCTATCAACAGATGAATAAACAAAATGTGGTATATACACACAATGGAATATTATTCAGCCATTAAAAGGAATAAAGTTCTGATGCATGCTATAACATGGATGAACTTTGAATAAAATAGGCTAGACACAAAAGGAGAGCTATCATATGAGTCCATTTAAATGAAAAAACTAGAATATGCAAATCCATAGACAAAGTAGAGTAAAGGTTCCTAGGGGCTGTGGAGAGGGAAATGGGGTGTTATGGCTACATTGGGCAGGACTCGGTGTGATGAAAAAGTTCTGGAAATGGATGTGGTGATGGTAGAACAAATGTAAATGTTTAATGCTGCTGAATTGTACACACAAGAGTAGTTAAAATGCTAAATTTTCTGCTATATATGTTACCACAATAAAAAAAATGATTAAATAATAATCAAAAAAGAAAGTAACTGAGGCTCAGAGCCCTGGAGTCACCAGCAAGTGGCTGAACCGGAGTCATCGCCTTCCCCATTAGAGGCCTCGAGTGGCCGTGAGCAAATCATTTTATTCTGGGAGCTTGGTCCCAATCTGGAAACGGCAGGTGTGTGGCTGGAGCACGCCTTCATGCCAGCACACATGTGCTGACCCCACATGGGCACGGGGTCAGGTTAGACACCGGAAACAGAGAAATGAATAAGGCCCTGCTTGTCTGGGAACCTGCTGTCATGGGCACAGAACAGTGTGACAGGTGCCACATCAGCTAATTCTGCCAGGTGGTGTGTGAGGAGCATTTGGAGAAGAGAAGGCCTGAGCCAATCTGGAGATTGCATAGTCAAGTGGTAGAGAGAGGTGGAGGGAAAAGCATTTCCTCCAGAGGGAACAGCCTGTGCTAAGGAGAAGAGGCATGAGGCCAATCTTGAAGAACTCCTCCAACTCTAACTCTTCAGTACTGGAGGGTCACCATTAAGAGATGAAGAGGGGTGAAAGGTGGGTGTCTGGGGGTCAGTATCTCAGGTTCCAGGCTTCAGGGAGCTTGGGGCTGCCCATAGGAACCTTTATAATATTTATGAGAGTTTCTGAGTCAGTGCTTACTAGAGCCAGGAGAGCCCTTTAGGGAACTACCATCCAACAGACTCATTCTACAGTCGAGAACACTGAGGCAAGACCAGCCTCTTGCCCAAAGCTAGTCAGGCAGTGTCAGAGCTGGATTTGGGACCTGGTCTCCCCAGAGGTTCCAGGAGCCTGGCCCTGAGGCCACCATCAGGGCATGACAGCATATTTCTTAGATTGTACTGGACATTGTTCTGAGTTTCCTATCTCTCAACTCAGGGTAACCCTGTTCTACAGATGAGGCAGAGAGAGGTTCAGGAACTTGCCAAGGTCACACAGCCAGTGCCTGGGGACTCTGTGTCCTCTAGAATCCAGAACAGTCCTGAGTACATACCTATTGTGAATACCAACAGGGGGGATGGTCGTCTTTGGGGCTCAAGGCTGACTGGATAGAGCAGGGATTCACAGTCCAGCTGGGGAGACAGACACATAAAAGATCACTTCCTTGAATGTGGGGAGAGGTCAGCCTGGGGGTGGAGGGAGAATTCCCAAAGGGAAGCTTCTTGAGCTGAACCTCTAAGGAGGAATAAAAGTATCCAGAGGAAGAAGGGGAAGGATGCTTAGGCCTGGGGCCTGAGTGCACAGAACTGAGGGAACAGAAGGGAGCCTGGTGTACTGGGAACTGCACACAGGTCAGACTTTTGTCAGAGCAGACAGCAGGAAGTGGGAGGTGTGAGGCTGAGAGGGGCGCAGGGGCCAGACTGAGGCTTTGAACCCTCTCCTGTGGGTACAGGGAGCCATGGAGGGTTTTAAGTGGGAGATTCATGGGTAGATTTTTGTTTTAAAAATGTCCCCCTGGCCCCAGCCTTGACTCGGGCCTTGGGCCAGGCTTGGTGAGGCTGGGATAGGAGCGGGCCTCCCTGCAGAGCTCTCCTTCTGAGGGCTCCCTTGCTGTGTCCAGGTCCCAGCCTTTGCTTGGCAGTTGTGAGATGAAGCTGAGATTCGGAACAGGGAGAGCTGTGCTTGGTCGATCCCCTCCCCGCCCCTTCTGTTCAAGTCTCACATGGGAGAGAAAAGGTCTTCAACAGAATTTAGCCCAGAGCAAGCCTTTGTGTGGATGAGACAAGTAGTTGCCTGTGGGAAAGAGAACTAATGGGACTTTAGGAAAGTTTTGAGTCAGTGTTTCCCCAGAACGCAGCCCTGGAAGAGTCTGCTGGAGAAGGATCCATGACACCTTATGCACTGCATCCCCACCAAACTATATTAAAGGCTCTGAGAAGTCCTGCAATGGAAAACATCTTTTATGTTTTGTTTCACCCAGTGTTCTCCAAACCTTTTTATTTTTTTAGGAGGTACCAGGGATTAAACCCATAACCTTGTACATGGGAAGCAGGCGTTCAACCACTGAGCTACATCTGTTTTCCTCTCCTTTCCAAACCTTTTTTTTTTTTAGATTTATTTATTTCTGCCCACCTTGTTTGTGGTCGCTGTTCATTATATGCTCTCTTTGTCTGCTCATCTTCTTTTTAGGAGGCTTCACAGGTGAATTCTACCAAACTTTCTGAAAAGAACTAACACCAGTCTTTCTTAAACTCTTCCAAAAAACTGAAACAGAAGGAACATTGCCTAATTCATACTACAATGCCAATATTACTCTAGAACCAAAGCCAAACAAAAACACAACAGGAAAGGAAAATTACAGACCGATCTCTCTAATGAAGCTAAAAGAGAAAATTCTCAAAATAATATTTGCTGTTCATATTCAACAATGCAGTAAACGAATCATATACCATGACCAAGTGGGATTCATTCCTGGTATGCAAGGATGGTTAAACATAAGAAAATCAATTAATGTAATACACCGTATAAACAGATTGAAGGGGAAAAAAATCACATGATCATATCTATAGATGCAGAAAAAGCATTTAACAAAATACAACACAATTTCTTGATAAATACATTGCAAAAAATCAGAATAGGAGGAAACTTTCTGAACATGATAAAGAGTATGAATGAAAAACCCTCAAGTAACATCATTTACAATGATGAAATTCTAAAATCTTTCCCTCTAAGATTAGGATCAAGACAAGGATGCCCACTATCACCCCTCTTATTTAACATAGTCTTGGAAGTACTTGCAAAAAGCTTCTAGAACTTATGAAACAGTACAGCAAGGTAGCAGGTTACAAGATCAATGTATAAAAATCAGTAGCATTTCTGTACACCAATAATGAGAAATCTGAGGAGGAAATCAGGAATCAAATAACATTCACAACAGTAAATAAAAAAATAAAATACCTAGGAATAAATTTAACTAAAGAGGTAAAAGACTTATACACAGAGAACTACACAACACTGTTCAAGGAAATCAAAGAAGACCTAAATCAATGTAAGACTATTCCCTGTTCGTGGATAGGAAGACTAAATATTATTAACATGTCCATTCTACCAAAACTGATCTACAGATTAAATGCAATCCCAATAAAAATCAACACAGCATTCTTTAATGAACTAGAGAAACTAACTATGAAATTTATTAGAAAGGAAAGAGGCCCTGAATAGCCAAAGTGATATTGAAACAGAAAAATGAAATTGGAGAAATCACACTACCTGACTTCAAAACATACTACAAAGCTACAGTAGTGAAAACAGCATGGTTTGGGCACAAGGACAGACACACTGAGCAATGGAACGAAATTGAGAATACAGATATAGATCCTCATATATACAGCCATATGGTATTTTACAAAACCACTAAATCCTCTCAACTGGGAGAGAATGGCTTCTTCAACAAATAGGTGCCTGGAGAACTGGATATCCATATGTAAAAGAGTGAAAGAGGATTACCAACTCACACCTTATACAAAAATCAACTCAAGATGTATCAAAGACCAAAATATAAGAGTCAAGACCATAAAGACCTTGGAAAGCAATGTAGGGAAGCATCTACAGGACTTTTTAATAGGAAACAGCTCATGAACTTCACACCAAAAGCACAAGCAGCAAAAGAACAAATAGATAAATGGAACTTCTTCAAAATTAAAGCCTTCTGCACCTCAAAGGAGTTTATCATGAAAGTGAAAAGAGAACCTACACAATGGGAGAAAATATTTGGTGATCATATATCTAATAGACTTATATCTTGCATATATAAAGAACTCCTATATCTTGAAAATAAAAACACCCCATTTTTTTAAAAATGGGAAAAAGATATGAACAGGCACTTCTCCAAAAAAGATATACAAATGGCTAAAAAATGATGAAAAAATGCTCAAAATCACTAGCTATTAGGGAAATGCAAATCAAAACAACAATAAGATACCATCTTACTCCCATAAGACTGGCAGCTATCAAAAAATCAGAAGACTACAAATGCTGGAGAGGATGTGGAAGAATGGGAACACTCATCCATTGCATGTGGGACTGCAGAAGGATCCAGCCATTCTGGAGGACAGTTTGGCGGTTTCTCAAAAAATAGCTATAGATTTGCCATGTGACCTACAAATTCCACTGTTGGGAAGTAGAACTGAAAACAAGGACACAAACTGATATATGCTCACCAATGTTCATAGCAACACTGTTCACTATTGCCAAATGTTGGAATCAACCCAAATGCCAATAAAGAGATGAATGGATAAATAAAATGCAGTATATACATACAATGGAATACTACTCAGCTATAAAAACAAATACAGTACAAACACATGTGATAACATGGATGAATCTTTAAAACCTTACGTTGAGTGAAGCAACCCAGGCGTTGAAGGATAAATACTACATGACGTCACTGATAAGAAATAAGTAAACCAAGCTGTCTCAGAGAGCTAGAGACAGGATGACAAACTTAAAGGAAATTGGGGTTAGAGGAAGGTTGTGAGCTGACACCTACATGGGTGAAAACTATGATAGGCTGGAGATAAGTATTTGCACAGGTAAGGGATAAAATGAGGGCATAGTGAAAACTTTGGGTGGGGCTTTGTGGGCTTGAGGGGGGCTATAGATGGGAGGATGGGTCAGATGGCCAAAAGAAATTGGGGAGAATGTGGGAGGAACATGTGAACATAAGAGATGGTCAGGTATGTGGTTGAAATTACAATGTAGAGAAAACTCTTTAGAGAATATAATACAGAAGGTTACCTGTTTAAGATGCTTAAGGGTGTCATGTGACACAGGGCAAGCTTCTAGGGAGTGTGTGAGTGCTCATTTTGTCACAGTGCACTATATCATGGGGTGAAGATCCATAAAATGAAAGTGAAGGTACACCCATATCCTGGGGAGGAATGATGTTCTCAAACAGAGGGAATTGTATCTGTTGAGAGAATTGGTGGCTCCCAGTGGGTTAGGGCAGCCAAGAATGTCAAGCCCTCAACATTGTTGCAAGTATCTCTGAATATGGTCCTTCAAGTAATGAAGATTGATTGTCATACTGGGCCCAGAGGGGAGGGGGAAAGAAGTGTTGAATACATGGAATCATTGTAACTCTGGGGCAATGGAAGTGTTACACAAGATCATGCAATGATGGATATAGGACATGTTAAATTACACCAAAAATGTAAAAAGTCTATAAGCTAAAATATAAATGATAATGTAAAACATAAGATAACTAAAAATTTAGAATATTGTATAGTCTAAAATATAAACCAGAATGTAAACCCAAATGGAATTGTGTTTGAAAACTATTGTTTCAATACCTGTACATCAGCTGCAGGAAATATAATATGAACATGTAAAAAATTCATTGCTGGGGAAGGGAGAAAAGGTTTGATGTTGGATATGTGGGAGTACCATATATTGAATATGTGAGTTACTGTGATGTAAAACTTTTGTGAAGACAAACTTAATATTTAGAAAAAAAAAAAGAAAGGATATAGACACTGAGGAAGAAATGGAAGAAATTGCCTTTCCACTGTACATACAGGGCAACACTTACAACAGTGATGAAAGGCAAACTGTCAGAAACACAGCTTTTTAATTTTTTAATTTTTTGATACCCAATTTATTTTTCTTTATTTTTCTAAATTACTATGTATTCTATATCTAACCTTTAAACCCATCACTATATTCCATTTTACTCTTAATGGAACCTAGCAATATATTGAGCTTCCTTTTTGAAGAAGTTTTGGACCACAGAGAGATTCAACCATGGCAGGGGGGGAGGACCCATGTGAGGTGTTATTGGTGGGAGGCACATGGTTGGGAGGGAGTTCTCCAGGGCATGTATACAGGGTACAAAGAAAGGTTTGGATATTTTTGTAGTGTTTACAGTTGGAAATGACAGCTGAGAGAGTGCTAAGTTCCTGACCAGGGGAACTCTATCACATTCACTAATGGAACAGTAACAATCCCACAAGTGCAATGACCAAGATCAATGAAGATGGGTGGTCCAATGATGAGCCCTTGATACTCCAATTATGAACCTGTGTGCCTGAAATATGAACTATGCCTAGAGCTGCATGGTGCCTAAGAGTTACCTCCTGAGAACCTCCATTTTGCTCAAATGTGGCCACTCTCTAAGACAAACTCAGAATGTAGATGCATTGCTTTCCCCCCAGCATGGGGCATGACTCCCAGGGATGAACCTCCCTGGCATCAAGGGATTACTACCAAACACCAACTGATGATGTAACTAGAAAAAGAACTTGATTAAAGGGGTCAACTCAGACCTGCAGAATATCTCAGCCTAGATGTAATATCAGGTGTTAAAAACTGCTTTTTGACTTTGAATAAAAGAGGGAAAGGGAAAGAACAAGTGAATTCATATGGCTATGAGTCTCCAAAAAGAGTCGGGAGGTTATCAGAGGGGTGATGCTTATGTACACCTCAACAGAGTACCAGAGAAAGCCAAAGTATATGGAAACCCACATGCTGGTTCTCCTGAGGGCTGAGAGACTCAAAGGTTCTGTGAACATAACAGATGGCTCTGGAGTTAAGGGCCATGACAGTTGGCCCTACATTGAAGTTTGTGTACCTGAGTGTAATAGAGTTGGATTCAGATATGTCCTTTCTACACTTGCCTCTTCTGTTATTTTTACTGGACCTGTGGTTGGTGTTTGGGTTGGTGTATACTCAGGAGATCTGAATCTCTGGACTGTTCTTGTGATGGCCAGGCCCTGGGCCTCAGCAGACTTGTAGCTCCTACTCTCTTGTTTGTTGGAATTACCCTGGCCAGCTGACAGGGAAGTGAAGAGGGATGCACCACACCAGGGAGCCAAGAGTGCCTACTGCTGCAAGCTGAATAATTGCATCCATCATCCATTTAGAATCTAAGACCCCTCTTAATGTAGAGGGGGCTGGACATAACCATCCCAAGGTCCACAGGATGGAGGAATAGAGTGTGGGTTAGAGCGGACTTACTGGTGTTCTGCAGGGGAACTATTATGATTAGTAAGGGAAGAAATGGTAATAGTGATGTGGAAAGGGTGGCCACGGTAGCTGCGGATAGTCGGGAGATGGAAGAAGAGATATGGTGTGGGGGTATTTTCAGGATTTGGAGTTGTCCTGCTTGGTGCTGCAGGGATGGATGAGGGATGTTGTGTGTCCTGGCGTGGCCCACTGAATGGACTGGGGGAGAGTGTGGACTGACATGTGGACCACTGACCATGTGGTTCAGTGGAGCTCCAGAATGTATTCACCAGGTGCACTGGATGTGATGCGATGATAGAAGAGGTTGTTGATGTGGGAGGAGTGTGGTGAGGGGGGTCTGGGGTATGTGGGGACCTCGTATTTTTGGAATGTAACATTTCAAAGAAAATAAAGAAAAAGAAAAAATTTTTTATTAATGTTTTTGTATTTCATTTGTTAGCTTTAAAACTATTATTATTATTTCTTTTTCTTATTAATTTTTTTGCTTATTCTGTTGGCTTATATTGGAGAGGTTTTGGATTGCAGAAGGGTCACAACTGTCACAGGGGAGAATCACTGGTGTGGGATGTCAGGGATGGGGGGATGTTTGGGGACGGATGCACCTGGCGCATGCCTCAAAGGCACATGAATGTGTTCAAGTGGTCCTGGGGCATTGTCTCAGGAGGTGGAGACCCAGACAATAATTGAAAGATTATTGAATTCCCATCCTGGGGAGTTCTGCTACATTCTTTAATAGGATGGAAAAATTCCCAGAGTACAAGGGCAGTACCTACTGAAAGGAAGACGAACCATTACATCAGGCACTTGATATTGATGATTGTACTTATGAATCTTTCCTTGTGAAAATGAAACTTAATCTAATACTATATATTGCCTAAAGTTACCTCTTGAAAACCTCCTTGCTGCTCAAATGCGGCCTCTCTCTAAGCCAAACTCATCATATTAATGCACTACTTTGCCCCCTGGCATGGGACATGACTCCTGGGGATGAGCCTCTGGCAGTAAGGGATTATTATCAAGTACCAACTAGCAAGACATACAGAAAAAGTACTTGACCAAAAGGGTGAAATATTAAATACAAATGAGTTTTTATGGTTAAGAAATTTCAAAGTGAATTGGGAGGTCATTCCAGAGGTTACATTTATGCACATCTCAGCAGGATCTCATTGATGGCCACAATAAACAGTGGGGGTCCTGAGGGCTCCAGAGATATCCAGGCACTAAAAGCAGAGCAGACAAGCTCAGGAACTTGGTACCCTGTCACTGGGCCTCACTTTGGACTTTGTGACCCCCAGTATAATAGAGTAAGCCTCATTTGCGGTTTGCCTACACATGGCTCTTCTGCACCTTTTATCAGAACCTATAATTAGTACTATCATGCTAAATATATGTCCCAGATACTTTAATATTTGGTCTAGTAATATACCAGTTGAGCCCTGAATCTCAGCAGAGTTGCAACACCTACTCTCCAGTTCATTGGACTCACCCAGGACAACTAACAAGGAGTAGATGATGGACAATGACCATCCTCAGAAACAGAGTGTCTGCAACTGCAAGCAAGAATTTCCACCCATCTGCCCCATGGGACCTAAGCACCCTCTCAATTGGAAACAGAGTAGACATCACCATCCCAAAATCCTTGATTGAGGAATGAAAAATGGACTAAAGTAGACTTATTATTATTTTATTGTAGAATTTTATTATTGTAGCAATGAAAGAACTTTTATTTTTTATATAAAGGCAGTGGCCACACGAGGTTTGAGGAGAGAGAGAGGGAAGAATGGGTGTAAAATGGGGGTGTTTTCATGACACTGGAATTGTCCTGCATGACAGTGGAGTGACATTTAGAGGCCATTGTGTATTTTGCCATAGCCCACATAATTGTCTGGGATAGAGTGTAAAGTACAAGGGAAATCATGTCCATGGTTAGTAGCAATGCTTCAATAAGTTTTATCAATTGTAACAAATGTACCATACTAATGAAAGTTTCTGTTAATGTTGGAAAGTGGAGGAGGGGGAAGGGTGCAGCATATGGGAATCCCCTATGTTTTTCACATAACATTTATGTAATCTAAAGTTTCTCAAGAAAAATTAAAAAGATAATATTTAACACACACACAAAGATAACTCAAAGGTCATCTGTAGTTTTGAAGTCACAGAACATTTTTCCCTTTCAAAGAAATGGCCATGTTAGGAGTTAGCCTCAAGCTCTCAATAAAACATTTCACCAACCTGCCAAAAAAGAAATTACATTTGAGGCATACAACACAAGTTTGAAATGACAGAAGGAAGAATTAGCAAATTAAAAGACAAAAGAGCTGAAATTGAAAAGAGAGAAGGAAGAAGAGAGGAAGAAAAGACTGGAAAAATGGAGCAGGAGCTCATTGAATTGAATGACAGCATGAAGCCCATCAGCATACATGTCAGGGGGTTCCAGAAGGAGAAGAGAAGGAAAGAGAGGCAGAAATACGTTTGAGGAAATAATGGTCAAACATTTCCCAATTCTCATGAAAGATGTGAATATACATTTCCAAGAGGCACAACATATTCCAAACAGGACAAATCTGAATAGACCTTTTCCAGGGAAATACTAATCAAAATGTCAAATGCCAAAGATAAAGCGAGAATTCAGAAAGCAGAAAGAAAAAATTGATCCACTACATACAAGGGATGTCAAGTAAGTCAACCTGGACTTCTCATCAGAAACCAGAGAGGTGAGAAGACAATGTGGGAAATATTAAAGATATTGAAAGCTAAATACAACCAGACCTCAAATGTTTATCCAGAAAAGTTGTCCTTCAATAATGAAGAATTTAAACTATTCACAGATAAGCAGAAACTAATAGAGTTCATAAACAAGAGGGCGGCCATACAAGAAATGCTAATAGGATTTCTACAGCCTGAAAGAAAAGAAAGAGACAGAGGATTGGAATGTATAGAAATGAAGAATATCAGAAACAGGTAACCAAAATCATGCAAAGACAGAACAAAACACCATATGATACGTGAAAGACAAAGATCAAAGTAAGAAATGACTATACAATAATATCATTGAATGTTAATGAGCTAAAACCCCCAATCAAAAGACACAGTCTGACAAACTGGATAAAAAAATAAAAAACACATCCATATGTTGTCTACAAGATAATCACCTTAGATCAAAAGATACAAATATGATGAAAGTGAAAGGTTGGAAAAAGCTACTCCATGTAAATACTAACCCCCCAAAAAGCAGGAGTAGTTATACTAATATTGGGCAAAACAGACTTTAAATGCAGGAAGGTTATAAGAGATGCAGAAGTCCATTATATGTTAATGAAAGAGGCAATCCACCATGAAGAAATAGCAATCATAAATATCTATGTACCTAACCAGGTGCCACAACACATATGAGGCAAGCTATGGCAAAAGTAACAGAAGAAATAGGTGTCTCTACATTAATAGTTGGAGACTTCAATATACCACTTACATCAATAGCTAGAACAACTAAGCAGAGGATTAACAAGGAAATGAGAACATGAATAATATGATAAATGAGCTAGATCTAACAGAACATATACAAATACAGAACATTGTACCTCAAATCAGCAGGACATACATTCTTCTCAACTGCTCAAAGAACATTCCACAGGATAATTCATGTTGGATCACAAAATAGGTCTCAGTAAATTTGAGAAGACTGGAATTGCACAAAGCACTTTCTCTCAACATAATGGAGTTAAGCTGGAAAACAATAATAGGTAGGAAAGGGGGGAATTCACAAATATATGGAGGCTAAATAATACTCTCTTAAACAACCAGTGAGTCAAAGAATGAATTGCAAGAGAAATTAGTAAATTCCTCAAGGGAAATGAAAATGAGAACACAAATTATCAAGCTTAAGGGAAATAAAATAAAATAAAATAAAACAAAACTTATGGGATACAGTGAAGTTAGTGCTGAGAGGGAAATTTCTATTCCTAAATGCCTACATTAGAAAGAAAGAAGGAGATAAAATCAAAGACCTAAGTGAGCACATGCTGGAACTAGAAAAAGAACAGTAAACGAATCCTGAAGCAACAGAAGGAGAGAAATAGCAAAGATTAGAGCAGAAAACAATGAAATTAAGAAAAAAAAATAGAATCACCAAAACCAAAAGCTGGATCTTTGAGAAGATCAGTAAAGTCAACAAACCTTTAGCTACACTAAAAAAGTAAGATATAAATAAATAGAAATTAGGAATAAAAGAGGAACATTATTACTGACCCCACAGAAATAATTTTTAAAAATGATCGTAAGAGGATATTATGAAAAACTCCTGTCAACAAATTTAGCAAACCTAGATAAAATGGACAAATTTCAGAAAGGCATGAAGAACCTTCACTGTCTTCAGAATACGAGAGGTCAACAAACCAATCACAAGTTAAACTACTGAATCAGTCATCAAAATCTCCCCACAGTGGAGCCAGTGTAGTTCAGTAGTTCAGCAGTGCCTTACCACATACGAGGTTCTGGGTTCAATCCCCTGTCCCAGTACCTAAAAAAGAAAATCTCCCAACAAAGAAAAGAACAGGACCAGATGGTGACACAGGTGAATTCTACCAAACAATTTGAGAAGCATTAATACCAATCTTGATTAAACTCTTCCAAAAAAATTGAAGAGGAAGGAAAACTGACCAACTTATTTTATGAAGCCAACATCAAAACCATGTAAAGATAATACAAAAAGAGGAAATTACAAACCAAATTACTAATGAATATAGATGCAAAAATTCTCAACAAATGCAAATCAAATCCAAAAGCATATTAAAAGAAATATACACCACAATCAAGTGTGTCTTATTCCTGTTCTCTAAGCATGGTTCAACATAAGGAAATCAATTAATGTAATAAAGCACATTAAAAAATTGAAGGGAAAAACACTTGATCATGTCAACTGATGTTTTAGGAAAAGTAATTGACAAAATCTAGCATCCTTTTTTCATAAAAACACTCTGAAAAATAGGAATGAGATTAAAATTCCTTAGAATGACAGAGGGGATATATGAAAAGCCCACAGCCAAAGGTGAAAACTTTCCCTCTAAGAACAAGAATAAGACAAGTATATCCACTGTCACCACTGTTATTCAGCATTGTACTAGAAGTTCTAGCTAGAGAAATTAGGCAAGAAAAAGAAATAAAAGACATTCAAATTGGCAAATAAGAAGAAAAACTCTATTTAGAGATGGCATGATCTTATATTTAGAAAATTCCTAAATATCTATGACGAAGCTACTAGAGCTAATAAATGAGTTCATCAAATTTGCAGGACACAAGATCAAATATGCAAAAATACAGTAGTACTGAAGAATCTGAGGTGGAAATCAAGGGGGAAATTTCATTTACAATAGCAACAAATATCAAATAACTAGGAATTAGTTTCACCAGGAATGTAAAGGACCTGCATTCAGAAAAACTGAAAAACAGTGCTAGTGAAATCAAAGAAGCCTTAAACAAATGGGAGGACATTCTCTGTTCTTGGATTGGAAGACTAAGTATCAGAAAAACGTCAATTCCATCCAAATTTACTTTTTGTTATTTTTTATTTTTTATTAAATTTTATTTTTTAAAGATACACAGATCACAAAAAAATGTTACATTAAAAAATATGTTCCCACCCCCCATCCCCACTCCTCCCACATCAACAGCCTCTTTCATCATTGTGGTACATTCATTGCATTTGGTGAATACATTTTGGAGCACTGCTGCACCATATGGATAACAGTTTGCATTGTAGTTTACAATCTCCACCAGTCCATTCAGTGGGTTATGACAGGATATATAATGTCCAGCATCTGTCCCTGCAGTATCATTTAGGACAACTCCAAGTACTGAAAATGCTCCCACATCTCATCTCTTCTTCGCTCTCCCTAACCTCAGCAACTACTGGAGCCACTTTCTCCACATCAGTGCTACAGTTTCTTCCATTACTAATCACAATAGCTTTATAGTTGAATGCCAGTAAGTTCACTCTAATCCATATTTTATTCGTCCATTCTGTGGACCCTGGGATGGTGATGTACACTCTACCTCTACATCAAGAGGGGCTTATATCCCACAGGAATGATGGATGCGATTCTCCTGCTTGCAGTTGTAGGCACTCTCGGTTCCCTGGTGTGGTGGTTGACCATTTTCACCTCCCTGTTAGCTGACGTGTGTAAGTGCAACAAACCGGAGAGTAGGAGTTGCAACACTGCTGAGCCTCAGGGCCTAGCTGCCCATGGCCAGTCCAGAAATTCAAGTCTCCGCTGGGTAAACACTAACCCCAGCACCACGACAGATTCTGTAAGAAAGAGAGAAGAGGCATGTGTAGAAAGGTCACATCTGAGTCCAACTCCACCATACTCAGGAAGACAAATTCCCATATTTATAGAGTCAACACCACCTCAATTAAAATTCCAATGGCATACTTTACAAAAATAGAAAAGTCAATTATTAAATTTATTTGGAAGGGAAAGGAGACCTGAATAGCCAAAAGCACCCATAAAAAAGAAGTGCAAATTTGGAGGACTCATGCTTCCTTACTTTAAAGCATATTATAAAGCTACAGTGGTCAAAACAACATGTAATAGAAAGACAGACACACTAATCAATGTAAATGAACTGAGAGTTCAGGAACAGATACTCACCGATATGGTCAACTGATTTTTTACAAGCCTACCAAATCCACTTTCATGGGACAGAACAGTCTTTTCAACAGATGGCACTGGGAGAACTAGATACCCATAAGCAAAAGAATGAAAGAGAATCCCTATCTCACTTGCTGTATAAGAACTCAAAATTATATCAAAGACCTACACATAAGAGCTAGGACTATCAAAATTCTGAAAGACAATGTTGGAAAACAATTTCAAGATTTGGTAGCAGGAGATGGATTGTTATACCTCACACCCAAAACATGAAAAACAAAAAGGAAAAAATATATATAAATGGGACCACCTCAAAATTAAGCATTCTTTCAATACATAGGACATTCTCAAGGGGGTGAAAAGTAACCTAATCAATGGAAGAAAATATTTTGAAATCATATATCCGACAAGGGTTTAATACCCATGTAGAATATACAAAAAGATCCTATAACTCCACAATAAAAAGTCAAATGAACCAATTAAAAAATGGACAAAAGACCTGAATAGACTTTTTCTAAGGAGTAAATACAGATGAAAAGATGTTCAACATCACTAGCAATTAGGGAAATGCAAATCAAAACTACTATGAGACATCATTTAATACCTATTAGAATGGACACTGAAAACAAACACAGGAAACTTTAAGTATTGGGAAAGATGTTGAGAAATAGGAATGCTTATTTGCTGTGGCAGGATTGTAGACAGGTGCAGCTGCTATGGAGGGCTTGCAGTTCCTAAAGCTAAACATACATTTGCCATGTGACCTGGCAATACCACTATGGACAACACTATCTTGCATATCTCACCCTAGTCCCTCCCTTGGATAAGGCAATTCCAAAGAGTATGGATGACTTCTGAGTTCCTGAGACTGACACCTTCACTGTGGAGACCAAATTACACCTGTGATTGATGTCTAATTTACATATGAGGAGGCAGAGATTTCCAACTACAAAAGATGATGCAAAATTCTGATAATGAAAGTGCCCAACCTCAAAAGCCCCAGATTCCTGATATGAAAGAGGGTCCTGGATTCTGACAAGGGCCCAGATTCCTAATAGAGATGGAATTTGAACTCAACACTGAAGGGTTGGTAGCATTTGACTCATGAGTGCAGAAGCACTAGGTTAGGAGATGAGAAAGGGCTCAGCACATTTAAAGATCAGGAAGGAAGACAAGCAGGGCAGGGAGTGGAGGCATGGAAAGAAACAAGGTTGGACTGTAAAGTGGTCAGCTTATCAACAGATTTAGAATGAAGTAAAGAGTTCATGAAAATCCAAGGCCCAGTCACCATGTACTAGGGGTCATCAGACTCTCTGGGGGCAAGATCCCAGCATCGGTAGTTTCCACAGCTCCCCAGGAGACTTGATTCACCGCAACCAAGGCTGAGAACCACTGATGTGGACCTCTGAGACCTTGACAAAGAGTCTGGATTCTACTCTACATGCATTGAGCAACCTTTGAAGAATTCAGAGCAGAGTAACTGAATTAACAAAAAAAAAAGAGTGTTTTTTTACATTAAGATTGCTACGGCTGCTGTGTGAAGGATAATAATTTGGAAGATTTGTTGCTTCTCAACCATCTATGTAACTATGCTTCCCCTAACTGGGTCTAAGAAAAATTATTATGTATTAAGCTCTTATAAGATTCGCAGGCAAAATGGTAAGTAATTTTTCTATACTATTTCACAATCTATTCACAATATTTGATATAGAGAAATGGCATATGAAATTATTTTTTTTTGTCTTTTCAGTGAAACTTTTATTTAGAATACTATGCAATTCACCATCTAATGTCTTACATGTAATACCCTCAAGACAGGAATTTTCTTCCTGTCTTGAAAACTAGGAAAACTTAGTCACATTAGAAACTGGATTTTCCCCCCAGGATGAGAGGTCTGTATGTTTATATTTAGCTGCTTTCATTGGCTTTCAGGAAGCTCTGAGCCAGATTTTATATTCAATGTCAACACTAGTTTTTGTTTTTTTTCTTTTTAAGTAAAGTTTACTGAGGAAAAATTTACGTACAGCAAAATCACCCTTTGTATGTATACTTCTGTGAGTTTGGTCCAAAGCATAGTTGTATAACCACAAAACATTCAAGATGTAGAATAGTTCTATAAACTTAAAAAAATCCCTTATGCTAATTTGTAGTCAACCTTCCCTCATTCCCTTCCCTGGCAATAATGAGGCTGTTTATAGTCCAATAGTTTTGGCTCATCCAGAATGCTATATAAATTGAACCATGCTGTGTGAAGTCTTTCAAGTCCACTTCTTTCATTATATAATGCATTTGAGATTTGTCCAACTTGTTGCATGTATCCACACATCACTCCTTTTTAGTGCTAAATAGTATTCCATTGTGAAGATTTACCACAGTTTGCTTATTTATTTACCAGTTTCAAGACATTTGGACTGTTTCCAATTTTTAATGATTATGATTGCTGTAAAGATGTGTGTGCAGGTTTTGTGCAAACATACGGCTTCAATTCATTTGGGCATGAAATACCTAGGAGTGGGATTGCTGAGTCCTAATGCAGGTATATGCATAAATCTGTAAGAAAGATTCAACAGTTTCCCAAACAGCTGTGCCATTTTACATCCCTTCTGTAATGCATGACTATGCCAATTGCTCAGCCTGGTATTGTCAGATTATTGGAACCTTCTTCAATGACGTTCCCATTCAAAGTTTTTCCTAGTGTTTATTGAGTTGTTTCTTTACTTATTAAGAGTTTCTTATACTTTTTGAATGCAACATTTAAAATAAAAAAAAAAGATGTAGACACTGAGGAAGGAATGGAAGAGATTTCCTTGCCACAGTAAATAAAGGGCAACACTTATTACAGTGATGAAAGGCAAAAGGTCAAAACAAAGTTTTATGATATTTTTCATTTTTAATACCCCAATTTATTTTTTACTTTATTTCAGTTATTCTAAATCAGTATATATTCTATTTCTAATCATTAAACCTATCATTACTATTTCATTTTCCTACTAATTGAATTTGGAAATATATTAAGCTTCATTTTTTAAGAAGTTTTGGATCACAGAGAGTTCAACTGTGACAGAGGAGGCACACCCGCATGGGGTGTCATTGATGGAGGACACATGGGTGGGAGGAAGTTCCCCAGGGCATGTATATAATGTATATAAAAATGTTCAGATATTCATTGGGTATTGTCATAGTAGGTAGAGTTACACACGTCAACTGAGGGAGTGCTGAGTTCCTACCCAGGGGAGCTCTGTCACATTCCCCAATGGAACAGCAACAATCCACCAAGTGCAAGGGCAAATGCCAGTGAAGAAGGATGGACCAATGACGGGCACTTGATACTGATGACTATGCTTATGAGCCTGTGTGCTTGAAATTTCAACTAGGCCTAGAGATGCAGGCTGCCTAAGAGTTACCTCCTGAGAGCCTCCATGTTGCTCAAACATGGATGCTCTCTAAGCCAAACTCAGCATGTAAATGTGTTACCTTCCCCCCAGTGTGGGACATGACTCCTAAGAATGGACCTCCCTGGTGCTGAGGGATTACTACCAATCACCAACTGGTGATTCAATTAGGAAAAGACCTTGAATAAAAGGAGCAAATGGTAAAGACAAATTAGTTTATATGGATAAGAGCCTTCAAAATGAGTCAGGATGTCATCAGTGGGCTCAGACTGAAGCACATCTCAGCAGGATCCCAGAGACAGCCAAAATAGATACAACCCCAGGTACTGGTGCTCCTGAGGTCTACAGAGACACACAGGTTCTATGGTCATGGCAGATGGCTCTGGAGTTCAGTGCCTTGCCAGTGGGCCCTACTTTGGAATTTGTGCTCCTGAGTGTGATGGAGTTGGACTCAAATGTGACCTGTCTATACATACATCTTCTGTCACTTTTACTGAACCTGTGGTTGGCATTGGGGTTGGTGTATACTCAGGAGACTTGAATCTCTGGAATGGCAATGTGCCAGCTGGGCCCTGAGCCTCAGCAACACCTACTTTCCAGTCACTGGACTTACCCAGGTCAGCAAACAAGGAGGTGAAGATGGTCAACTACCACACCAGGGAACCAAGAGTGTCTACAACTGCAAGCAGGAGACTCACATCCATCAGCCATGTGGGATCTAAGCCACATCTCAATATAAAGGTGGAGTGTACATCACCATCCCAGGGTCCACAGGATTGAGGAGTAAAATATGGATTAGAGTGGACTTATTGGTATTCTACTATAGAACAAGTGTGACTCTAGCAATGGAAGAAATTGTATCATTGATGTGGAGACCGTGGCCATGGGAGTTTCTGAAGGCAGGGAGACTGAAGAAGAGGTATGAGGGAGGGACATTTTTCAGGACTTGGAGTTGTCCTAAATGATATTGCAGGGACAGATGCAGGACATTATATATACTGCCATAACCCACTGAATGGACTGGGGGAGAGTGCAAACTACAATGTAAACTATAAACCATTGGTGTAGCAGTGCTTCAAAATGTATTCATCAAATGCAATGAATGTGCCACAATGATGAAAGAGGTTGTTGAGGAGTGGGAGGAGTGGGGAGAGTGGGTTGTGGGGTATAAGGGAACTTCATGTTTTTTAATGTAACATTTTTTGTGATCTATGTATTTTTTTTTAAAAGACAATTAAATAAAAATTAAAAATTTAAAAGTTTTTTATATATTCAGCTCACCATTCTTCTATCATGTTTATGTTTTGTCAATATTTTCTTCCTGTGTATGTCATATCTTTTTATTTTCTTAACTGTATCTTTTGAAGAACAGAAGTTTTTAATTATGATGAACTGCAATTTATAAGGGTTTTTATAAGCATATTTTAATTTCAATTTGGTTTTCCTCTTTTCATGCTTATTTAATAATTCCATCATAACTTTTTAAATTATGGAGGAAAGGAGAAAGTTATAAAAGCAAGGTAAGCAAGACTAAGTTGTGTACAAATTTTAGAAACCTCTTGGACTCCTTACTGATATACTCAGAAAACCTCTTAAAATATACAGTTCTTACTATAGATTCAACTGCACAAAATAATAATGGTGATCAAGAGAACTACAGAATAGTATAGGAAACTTCATAATGTAATTTTTAGAGCAAAGTTCAAAATTGTTAAAATTCTGCAAATAAATGTATAAATGTATGACAATGCTGTCAAAATACAGATAAATGAGATGAGGTTTGGGGAAGGTCAAAAGATTATACAGGAAAGTGGATGTGGACCAAGTGATGGAGCTTCTGCCTACCATATGGGAGGACCTGGGTTCAATCCCTGCTGCCTCCTGGTGACAAAGGAAGAAGAGAAAGTGTGCCTGTGTGGCGAGCCAGTGCCCATGTGAGTGCCCCCATGGTGAGCTGGTGCCCACCCAAATGAGTCACGGAGCAAATGATGATGCATAAAAAGAGAGATGAAAGGGAGATTCAAGGTGAAATGCAGCCGAGATTGGGAACTGAGGTGGCACAATTGACAGGGAAACTGTCTCCACATCAGGGGACTCCAGGATCAAATTCCTGTTAATCCTAGAGGAGAGAAAATGAGTAGAGAAGACAAAAAAAAAAAAAAAAAAAAAAAAGAGATATGTACAGAAGATCACATAGTGAATGGACACAGACATCAAAAAGAGCAGGGTGGGAGGAGGGGAAGGGGAAAAATAAATATTTTTTAAAAAGATTATACAGATGTAATAAGTTTATAAGTTTGTGGAGGTTTGTTTTATTTTACACTTCCACCTAGATTCTTTAAAAAATGTTTTTTATTCAAATATTCTTTCTTTATTATTACCTTTTTAAAAAAGATACATAGATCACACAAAATGTTACAAGTCTTAACAAAAATGTTAAGATTTT
This sequence comes from Dasypus novemcinctus, assembly GCF_030445035.2. Classification (NCBI taxonomy): domain Eukaryota; kingdom Metazoa; phylum Chordata; class Mammalia; order Cingulata; family Dasypodidae; genus Dasypus; species Dasypus novemcinctus. The sequence goes on along the minus strand of NC_080689.1, from coordinate 86,222,900 downwards.
TGACATCATTTTCAATTTTAAAAATAAATTAAGATTTATCTGTATCTTTGTTCTGCAAATCTTCCATGACCTTTTGTCTAGAAGTAGTAAAATCTGTCCTAGCCTGTAATGTCACTACTTTTGTTACCTAGAGTGCACAATAACCCACCCAAGACCTTTCAGGCTCAGGTTAACTTGATTATTTATGCAACACTGCCATCTGCTGACCTTACCTTAGAGCTGCATGCTAACTTTACCGCACCTAGTGAACAAGAAGAGATCGTTTACTTTTACTTATTTTACTTTTTAAAGAAATTTTTCCCCCCTTGCGGCTTGCTCCTTTTTCTTTTGCTGTCTCTTCTCTGTGTCCATTCGCTGTGCATTTTGCTTTCCCCTTTTCAGGGAACCCATTGGTCTTTCCAGGGTGGCAATTCTCAGTCACATAACCTTGATCCAGGTAAACCTCTCCTGAGAACTTAACACAAAGCAAGTTTTTAGAAGGAAACAGCTATAAGAAGAGTCGTTCCCTCCAGTGTTATATTTAAAAAAAAAAAAAAAGAAAGAAAGAAAACAGAAACCACTTAAATAAACAAGCAATAAGAAAATGTTTAAGTCCACTATGGTACTTCAAATTAATGGAGTGTTAAGCCTTGGTTACATTTTTAACAGTGTATTGGGGGCCTTCTGTGTGCCAAGCACCCAAATGAGCACTTTAATCCTCACAACCCTGTGAGGTTAAAAATGAACATTAAACTCTCAGGCAGGTTCTATACAGCTCAGAGCTGGTCATATTCCATAATCCAGCAGTTCCACTCCTAGATGGAATCGTTCCCCTCCTAACACCTGTCCACCAAAAAAATATATATGCAATGGTGTTCAAAAACTGGAAATAACTGAAATGTCTACAATAGTGAAAGGGTTAATTACCTTGTGCTATACTTACACATTGGAACTCTGCTCAGTAAGGAGACTCAACAAACCACAACTACACCCAACAATGTAGATGGATCTTATAAACATGATGCTAAGCAGAAGAAACCAAATGCAAAAGGTATATACTTATATGTTTCTATCCATACGAAATTCAAAAACAGAGGGAAGTAAAATGAAGTTAGACATTGGGATGGGGTCCTCTTGCATCAGGTGGGGTGGGGGGATGACTGGGAGGGCCAAGAAGAGGGTCTGGAGCTCGGCACTATTCTGCCCTCCGTTTGTGCAGTGCTGCTTTGTGAGAGCTGTACGATTACGACTTGCACACTTTTCTGTATGTATATTATATTTCAAAATAAGTTCATCTAGAGGAATGTCTAAGACCCATTTTACAGGTAAGAAAGGCTGAGAAGAATAAGTAACAGGTGGAGGACGTACAGCTGGTAAACGGTGGGCAGGGGTCAAATCCCTCCTGCCTAATTCCACCCTCTGAAGCCCCCACTGCTCTCCTTCCAGCAATAACGGGGCTCCACAGACCACGAGGTCAGACGTGCTCCTTCCCCGCCTCCACCCCCTAGTGAGGGTCACCAGGTATGGAAACAGAAGGGCGCAGGCTTCAGCAGGGCACGAAGGACAGCGCTGGGGGCCCACGTATGAAACGTCACGTATTGGGGTGGGGTGGGGGAGCAGGTCAAACCCACTCTGATTCTCCTCCCAATTCTGTGCAGGCACCGAGCTTCCCCTCTCCTTCTCCCACCCATCCAGCTAACACTCACTGAGTTTGCTCTCAGCAAACACTCTTAAGGAAGTACAGAGACACCTAAGGCAGCAATCCTTCCCTCGAACAACTGATAATCCAGTTTTTCTACTCTTTTTCCTTTCCCTCGTCCAACCTAGAGCAGTGGGTGGGAAAGCACGGTGGTGGGAAAGCTGGATAGGGAGACCACTTGCTATCCTTCCTCTTAAGAATATTCTCTATTATCACATTTTTTAAACTTAGAAGGTCTGAATAGAATTCAGAAAGGCTAAATACCTTCCCTTCAAATTACATAAACTTACTCACACATCCCTGGGAGCCACATTCAACAATTAAGGTCTCCCCTCTTTCTTTTTCACCCCACAGATATAAAACCACCTTTATTCAACCACTCCCACCCCACCCAAGGCTTAAGTCTCAGCTGGACACTCTACCCACCAGTGTTACTCCAAGAATCAGAAATTCCAATGACTTTTTGGGGAGGTAATTTACCTCCCCCTCCCTGTTGTTTGCACTCACACTATCTGCTCCTCTTCTTTTCTTTTTAGGAGACACTGGGAACTGAACCTGGGACCTCCCATGTAGGAACGAGGTGCCCAACTGCTTGATCCATCCCCGTTTGTTGCTTGTTATGTCTCCCACTGTGTTTCCTCATTGCATCATCTTATTCCATCAGCTTGCTGTCTTCTTTATGAGGCACCAGGACCAAATCTGGGGTCTCCTATGTGATAGGCAGGTGCCCAACTTCTTGAGACACATCAACTTCCTCATCACTGCACAGATTCCATGGAACAGCCTGATGGGCACCGAAGGCACAGGCTTTCAAGGATCTTCCAGCTCTGGTATTATGGGAATTTTGCTGCTCAAACACCAGGGGAATGGAAGACACCAAAGTGCCGAGAACCATGGTGGGAAGACATCACAGCCGAGATTTGTCTCCAACAGGAACCCTGCTGAGGTCCAACATGCTCAGTCTCTGCTCCCATACTGTTCTGGAGCTACAACTATTCCTCAACATTGATACTAAGCTGAGTGTCAGCAGGTTTGACACAAGATGGGTACTCAGCAGACATTCTCACCTGACTCTCCAATGCTCTTCCATTAAATTCAGCTCGTGCTGCATTCACCCTCCCCTAGTTCCTTAGGCATTCAGCTCTTCAGTAAAAACTTAGTCTTTGTTTCTCTAATTGAACATCCTGTAGACTCAGAGCCTCTGAAAATCTGAATCTTAAATTTTACTTTCTGGTAAACAAGCCACACATGGCCAGGTGGCTGCAATATTAGACAGTGCAGACAAGATGCCCAGTATACGAGATTCGGGAGGGGGCAAGCCACTATCTGAATTTCTATTACCTTGCTCTGTAGATGGAGCAGAGCAAGGCCTCAAACCATTTCAAACCTGTTCTCACAAGCACTGTAGGAAGGCACAGGGTCACTGCAGACCCAAGCACACTGGAGGCTTGCAAGCCCCTCGTCCTTTTGTAATTCATCTATGAACCTGACATCAGCTTCTCTTCAGAAAGCAACATTCTGAAACCAGAACCTCCAGGACCCAACAAGTAAAACCAGGTGTCATGGGATGAATTGTGTCCCCTGAAAGGGTATACTGAAGTGTGAACCTCCCCATACTGTGAATTTGGCCTTATTTAGAAATAGGATCTTTGCAGATGCACTTAGTTCACATAAGGTCCTGCTGGACCGGGGTGGCCCTAACCCAGTGGCTGGTGTCCTAGTAAGGAGGGGGCGATTGGAAACCAGCTCGGGAAGGTCAGGTGGGAGTGCAGGGACACACCTGCAAGCCAAGGAACGCCAAGGCTGGCTGGAAGCCCCGGGAGCTGTGAGAGAGGAGGGGCGGTTTCTCCCTCTGAGCCTCCAGAGGAGTCAACCCTGCAACACCCTGATTTCCAGCTTCTGCTCCCCAGGACCATGAAAGAAGACATTTCTGTTTGCTTTTTAGTTCAATAAAGCTTTTCCTCAGGATGCCATAAGCAGAGGTTGTTCCAGGAGCTGGAGGAAGGGAAGGCAGGCAGACACGTCCAGCATCCCTTGGGGGCGCCCCGGACTTCACAGGCAGTGCTGATGGTGGGGATTTTCCAGGCGGCTGGAGGACAGGTGGTGGAATCCCGAGCTGACCCAGGCAGTTTCTATTGTTTTCGGCCACGAAGTTTGTGCCCTTTGTTGCAGCATCGCTACGAAACTAACCCAATGGGGCTGGCAAAGAAGAGCGCTCAGCTCCCCAAGTGCAAAACATTGCTGAATTTGTATGAGAGTTTTTTGTGTAAAAGGCAGAACTTGAAATCAATAAACTTCAATACTTAACCTAGAGGATTTCCAAGCAATGAGTTCAGTTATGTCCCAGGTTCATCTTGCTATGTATACAAAGTACATGAGGAAAGGTAAAATGGTAATGTGAAAAAAAAATCTGTTAAGTTGAATGGAACTAAGAATTATGATTTGGGTAATACTTCATCTGTCTAGATTGCAAAAGATGCTAAAAGTAAGATATCAACTGCAAAGAAAGAATGAACTGTAGATAAGGTCAAGAGAGACTTGATAACTTTTGCAAGTGGAAAGACATTAGGCATGTGCATATGGATCTCTTCAAACAAGGAGCAGAAATGAGGAACAGAGATGGGAATATCTTGGGAAGATCTGTGGAGGACCCTCTTGTCTAATGATATGTGAAATAGTCAGAAGACGTGCAAATTTAATACCTGATACTCCTTCATATCAGGCATTAAATTTTCAATAATTCTCTTATTTTTTCCAATATAAAATAAAAAGTTGTATAATTCACAGTAGTTACATTATTAAACCTAATGTATATATATCGTCCAACATACAAGCAATAGATGCTTAGTGGTCATTTTTATGGAATTTAAGAAGAATATCTAAGCTACCCAAATAGCTTTTTAAATCAAATTTTAGATTGAACTGATCCTAGCTTGTCTTACAGACTTCCTGGAATCTTCCATGCAGCTATGTCAGGTACACACATATTCCAAATTAGGATTTTTATACTGCTTTGTAGCAAAGTCTGAGTCAAGCAAACAGATGCCACTTAAAAGTTTCTGTTGAATGAACAGACAACATTAAGTCAACAATTATTTCAGTCTACAAAATTGTTTTCAGGTCATTCACATTTTTAAAAATTTATTGAAGTGTATCACTCATACATAAACATACATAAATAATACATGTATAATAATAATTGTGAACTTACAAAACAAACATATATAACATCATACAGGACTCTTGTACCTCACCCTACCGCCATTAACTTGCACTATTGCTATATATTTTTAAGTAGTTATTTGTTTTGTTTTTTTGTCTTTATTTTTTTAAGGTTACATTAAAAAAAATATGAGGTCCCCATATATCCCCCACCCCCCTCACCCCCTCACCCCACTCACCCCCCCATAACAACAACCTCCTTCATCATCATGAGACATTCATTGCATTTGGTGAATACATCTCTTTGCACCGCTGCACCTCATGCTCAATGGTCCATACCATAGCCCACACTCTCCCACAGTCCACTCAGTGGGCCATAAGAGGACATACAATGTCTGGTAACTGTCCCCGCAGCACCACCCAGGACAACTCGAGCCCCTGAAAATGCCCCCGCATCACATCTCTTCCTCGCACTCCCTAACCCCAGCAGCCAAAATGGCCACATTCTCCACACCAATGCCACATTTTCTTCGATTACTAACCACAATAGTTCATGAATAGAATATCAGTAAGTCCACTCTAATCCATACTCTATTCCTTCATCCTGTGGACCTTAGAATGATTGTGTCCATTCCACATCTATATCAAGAGGGGGCTTAGATTCCACATGGATGCTGGATGCAATTCTCCTGCTTTCAGTTGTAGGCACTCTTGGCTCCCTGGTGTGGTGGTTGACCTTCTTTGTCTCCATGTTAGCTGAGTGGGGTAAGTCCAATAAACCAGAGTGTAGGAGTTGCAAGTCTGTTGGGGTTCAGGGCCTGGCTATCGCATGGTCAGTCCAGAGATTCAGGTCCCCTGGGTATACATTAAATCCCAGCATCAAGAATAGTTCTGGTAAAAGTAACAGGAGAGGCTTGTGGACAAAGATCACATCTGAGTCCAGTTCCATCACACAGAAACATAAACTCCAATATAGGGCCAACTGAAGTGACACTGAACTCCATCTGCCATGACCATAGAACCTGTGGGTCTCTGTAGCCCTCAGAAGATCCAATACCTGGGATGTATCTACTTTATCTGTATCTGGGACTCTGCTGAGGTATGCATAAGTGCAACCCCTCTGATAACCTCCTGGCTCTTTTTGGAGATTCAGGACCATATAAATTTATTTGTACTTTCCATTTCCCCCTTTTATTCAAGTCAAAAGCATTTTTAATTCCTGGTATTATATGTAGACTGAGATATTCTGCTGGTCCAAGTTGACCCTTTTATTCAAGGTCATTTTCTAGTTCTATCATCAGCTGGTACTTGGTAGTAATCCCTTGGTGCCAGGGAGGCTCATCCCTGCCAGGGAGGTGCCAGTGGGTCATGTCCCACTCTGTGGGGAAGGCAACACATTTACATGCTGAGTTTGGCTTCAAAACTGGCCATATTTGACCAACATGGAGGCTCTCAGGAGGTAACTCTTAGGCATCCTGCAGCTCTAGGCCTTGTTCTTATTTCAGGTGCACAGGCAGGCTCACAAGCATAGTCATTAGTGTCAAGGGCTCATTGTTGGACCTTCCTTCTTTTTTGGTCTTTGCCATTGCACTTGGGGAATTGTTGCTGTTCCTTTAGGGACTGTGATAGTGCTCCTCTGGCTAGGAAATCAGCACTCCATCAGTTGTAATTTTTAGTTGTAACCACTATAAAAATATCCAAAAATTTTTATGTACCCTGGATATAAGCCCTGTAGAACTCCCTGCCAACCATGTGTCCCCTGTCAATAACATCCCACACTAGTATTCATCCCCTGCCATTGTTCAACCTCTCTGTGATCCAAAACTTCTTCAAAAATGAAGCCCAATATATTGCCACGTTTCATTAATAGTAAAATGGAATACAGTGATGAGTTTAAAGGTTAGATATAGAATACATATTAATTTAGAAAAATCAAGGTAAAAATAAATTGGGGCATCAAAAAATTTAAATATGAAAAAGCTTTGTTTTTGATGTTTTGCCTTCCATCACTGCAATAAGTGTCGCCCTGTACTCAAATTGGCAAGGCAACTTCTTCCGTCCTTTCCTCAGTGTCTATGTCCTTTGTTTTTTTTATTTTCTTAATTATTAAGCTTATCTTCACAAAAGTTTTGGATCACAGTAATTCATATATACAATATACAGCACTCCCACATATCCAACATAAAACCCTTTTCCCTTCCACAGCAATAATCTTTTTTACATATTCATACTATATTTACTGAAACTGATGTACAGATATTGAGACAATAGCTTTCAAACAAGGTAACATTTGGGTTTACATTGTGGTTTATATTTTAGGCTATACAATTTTCTAAATTTTTAGTTACCTTATGTTTTACGTTATGATTTACATTTTAGCCTATCAGACACGATATATTTTTGGTGTAATTTTACATGTCTTTATATCCATCCTTGCATAATCTTGTGGAACACTTCTATTGCCCACACAGTTACATTGGTTCCATCTATTCGATACCTTCTTCCCCCTCCCCTTAGGGCCCACAGTGACAGTCAATCTTCATTGCTTGAAGCGCCATGTTCAGAGATACTTGCAACAGTGTTGAGGGCTTGACATGCATGACTGCTGTAATATATTGGGAGCAACCATTTCTCTCGAGAGATACAATTCCCTCTATTTGAGAACATTAGTCCTCCCTAGGATGTGGGTATACCTTCACTCTCATTATATGGGTCTCTTTTTTTTTTTTTTTTAAAGATTTATTATTTATTTATTTAATTCCCCTCCCCTCCCCCCGGTTGTCTGTTTTCTGTGTCTTTTTGCTGTGTCTTGTTTCTTTGTCTGCTTCTGTTGTCGTCAGCGGCACGGGAAGTGTGGGCGGCGCCATTCCTCGGCAGGCTGCTCCCTCCTTTGCGCTGGGCGGCTCTCCTTATGGGTGCACTCCTTGCGCGTGGGGCTCCCCTACGCGGGGGACACCCCTGCGTGGCAGGGCACTCCTTGCGCGCATCAGCACTGCGCATGGGCCACCTCCACACGGGTCAAGGAGGCCCGGGGCTTGAACCGCGGGCCTCCCATGTGGTAGACGGACGCCCTAACCACTGGGCCAAAGTCCGTTTCCCTATATGGGTCTCTATCCAATGATATAACCCACTATGGCAAAATGAGCACTCACATACTCCCTAGGAGCCTGTCCTGTGTTGGATTATCCTCTTTATGTATCTCAAACAGGTAACCTTCCTTATTATATTTTTAAAAAAGTTTTCTCAGCATTATACTCTCAACAAAATACCTGACAATCTCCTATGTTCATATATTACCCAACCATCCCCCAATTTCTTGGGCAATATTACCCATCCTCCCATCCCTAGCCCCCCTCAAGCCTGCAAAGCCCCACCCAAAGGTCACCCTATTCCCCCATTGTATCCCTTCCTTTACAAATACTTATCTCCAGCTTATCATAGATTTCACCCATGTAGGTGTCAGCTTACATCCTTCCTCTACCCCCCAATTTCTTTTAAGCCTGTCATCCAGTCTCTAGCTCTCTGAGGCAGCTTGGTTTACTTATTTCATATCATTGAGGTCATGTAGTATTTGTCCTTGAATGCCTATGTTGCTTCACTCAACATAAGGTTCTCAAGATTCATCCATTTTATCATGTGTGTTTTTAGTGTATTCATTCTTAAAGCTGAGTAGTATCTATTGAATGTATATACCATGTTTTATTTATCTATTCATCTGATGATGGGCATTTGGGTTGATTCCAACTTTTGTCAATAGTGAACAATGCTGCTATGAACAATGATGTGCATCTATCAGTTTGTGTCCTTGTTTTCAGTTCTATTGGGTATATACTCAACAGTGGAATTGCTGGGTCATATGGCAAATCTATAGCTAGTTTTTTTGAGAAACTGCCAAACAGTCCTCCAGAATGGCTGGCTCCTTCTCCATTCCCACCAGCAGTGGATGAGTGTTCCCATTCCTCCACATCCTCTCCAGCAATTGACATCTTCTGTTTTTTTTATAGCTGCCAATCTAATGGGAGTAAGATGGTATCTCATTGTAGTTTTGATTTGCATTTCCCTAATAGTTAGAGATTTGGAGCATTTTTTTCATGTGTTTTTTAGCCATTTGTATTTCTTCTTTGGAGAAATGTCTGTTTAAATCTTTTCCCCATTTTCTAAATGGGTTGTTTGCCTTTTTATGTTCCAGATATAGTAGTTCTTTATATATGCAGGTTATAAGTCTCCTATCGGATATATGGTTACCAAATATTTTCTCCCATTGTGTAGGCTCTCTTTTCACTTTCTTGACAAACTCCTTTGAGGTGAGGAAGGCTTTAATTTTGAGGAAGTTGCATTTATCTACTTGTTCTTTTGCTGCTCCTGCTTTGCATGTGAAGTTCATGAAGACATTTCCTATTACAAGGTCCTGTAGATTCTTCCCTACACTGCTTTCCAAAGTCTTTATGGTCTTGGCTCTTATATTTAGGTCTTTGATCCAAATAGCATTGATTTTTGTATAAGGTGTCAGTTGGTAATCCTCTTTCATTCTTTTACATATGGATATCCAATTCTCCAGGCACCATTTGTTGAATAGGCCATTCTCTCCTAGTTGAGAAGGTTTGGTGGCTTTATTGAATATTATATGGCTATATATATGAGGATCTATATCAGAACTCTCAATTCAGTTCCATTGGTCTGTGTGTCTCTCCTTGTGCCAATACTTCTGCCTATTGTTGGCTTTTTTTGCATCTGGCCTCATCCACCAAGTCTGTGTCACCACCTGTTTCATCTTCTCCATGGTTGGTCTATACTATATCAACAAGACCTCCTCCACTCTGTACCAGGTAACTGCTCCAGTCCTTATAACAGCCAAGGTCAAGGGCAAGAGCAAGAAGAAAAATTGACCCTGAATGTTCAATAAAGTTAATTCTTTGTAGTGTGTAGCTTTGTAGTATGTTTTGAAGTCAGGTAGTGTGAGTCCTTCAATTTCATTTTTCTTTTTCAATATGTCTTTGGCTATTTGGGGCCTCTTTCCTTTCCAAGTAAATTTCATACCTAATTTTTCTAGTTCATTAAAGAATGCTCTTTTGATATTTATTGGGATTGCATTGAACGTACAGATCAGTTTTGGTAGGATAGATATCATAATAATATTTAGTCTTCCTATCCATGAACAGGGAATATTCTTCCACTTATTTAGGTCTTCTTTGATTTCCTTGAACAGTCTTGTATAGTTCTCTGTGTATAAGTCTTTTACCTCTTTAGTTAATTTTATTCCTAGGTATTTCATTTTTTTAGTTTACTATTGTAAATGGTATTTGTTTCTTGATTTCCCCTGAGATTACTCAGTATTGATGTAGAGAAATGCTACTGATTTTTGCACATTGATCTTATAACCTGCGACCTTACTAAACTTATTCATGAGTTCTAGAAACTCTTTTGTAGACCGATCATGGTTTTCTATGTATAGGATCATGTCATCTGCAAATAATGAAATTTTGACTTCTTTCTTTCCAACTTGAATGCCTTTTATATATGGTTCTTGCCTCAGTGCTCGAGTGAGTACTTCTAAGACAATGTTAAATAGAAGAGGTGAGAGTGGGCATCCTTGTCTTGTTCCTGACCTTAGAGGGAAAGATTTTAGGATTTCACCTTTGAAAAAATTTTGGCTTTTTCATATATACTCTTTATCATGTTCAGAAAGTTTCCTTCTATTCCAATTGTTCGCAGTGTTTTTATCAAGAAAGGGTGCCATATTTTGTCAAATGCTTTTCCTGCATCTATAGATAAAATCATGTAGTTTTTTTCCTTCAATCTGTTTATATGGTGTATTACATTCATTGATTTTCTTATGTTGAACCATCCTTGCATACCTGAAATGAATTCCATTTGGTCTTGGTGTAGCATTCATTTAATGTGTTGTTGAATAGCAAGTATTTTGTTGAGGATTACTGTGTCTGTGTTCATTAGAGAAATTGGTCTGTATTTTCCTTCTTGTGGTGTCTTTGTTTGGCTTTGGTACTAGGGTAATATTGGCATCATAGAATGAGTTAGGTAATGTTCCTTCTGTTTCAATTTTTTGGAAGAGTTTCAGCAAGATTGATGTTAGAACAATGCAAGGTGTTGGTGGAGATCTGATGTATGAGATCACTGTAAGATGATACACATGCTTGTTTTGTAAGCTCATAACTTTTCCTGTACACTTATTGTTTATGTATATTCATGTATGAGTGATAAATTTCAATAAAATTTTATTTAAAAAAAAAAAAGATTGATGTTAGTTCTTTCCGGAATGTTTTGTAGAACTCACCTGTGAAGCAGTCTTGCCCTGGACCCTTCTTAGTTAGGACGTTTTTACTGACTAATTCTATCTCTTTACTTGTGATTGGTTTGTTGAGATTATCAATTTCTTCTTTCATCTATATAGGCTGCTTATGTGTTTCTATGAATTTGTCCATTTCCTCTGAATTTTCATTTTTGTGGGAATATAGTTTTTCAAAGTATCCTCTTATAATAGTCTTTATTTCTGTGGGGTCAGGGGTGATATCTCCTTTCTCATTTCTTATTTTGTGTATTTGTATCTTCTTTCCTTTTTTTCTTTGTTAGTCTACTAAGAGTTTGTCAATTTTATTGATCTTCTCAAAAAACCAGCTCTTGGTTTTGTTTATCTTTTCAAGTGCTTTCTTATTTACTATTTCATTTAGTTCTGCTCTTATCTTCGTTATTTCTTTCATTCTTCTTCCTGCGGGGTTACTTTGTTGTTTTTTCTTTTACTAATTCCTCCAAATGTGTCATTAGTCTTCAATTTTAGCTATCTTCTTTTTTGATGTATAAATTTATGGCTATAAATTTCCCTCTCCGTACTGCTTTTGCTGTGTCTCATAAGTTTTGGTATGTTGTGTTATCATTTTCATTAGTTTCAAGGTAGTTATTAATTTCATTTGAGATTTCCTCTTTGACCTACTGTTTTTCGAAGAGTGTGCTGTTTAATTTCCATATTTTGTTGTGAAATCTGGGCCTCTGGCCCTTGCAGATTTCCAGCTTCACTCCACTGTGATCAGAGATATTATTTTGTATGATTTTGATCTTTCTGAATTCATTGAGCCTTTCTTTGTGGCCAAGCATATTGTCTACCTTGGAGAATGATCCATGTGCACTTGAGAAAAATGTATATCCTGCTGTATTTGATTATAATGATCTGTATATGTCTATTAGGTCCAGCTCCTCTAATATACTGTTCAAAGTTTTTGTTTCTTTATTGATTCTCTTTTGAGATGTTCTGTCCAAAGTTGATAGTGGTATATTAAAGTCTCCCACAATAATTGTAGAGGCATCTCTTCTTTCACTTAGTTTCTCCAGTGTTTGCTTCACATATGTGGATGTGCCCTTGTTAAGAGCATAAATATTTATGATTGTTCATTCTTCTTGAAAGATTATCCCTTTCACTAATATGTAGTATCCTTTTTGTCTCTCAAAATCATTTTGCATTTAAAGTCTATTTTGTCTGATATTAATATAGCTACTCCTGCCTTTTTTGGTTATTGTTTGCTTATAGGATTATTTTCCAGCCATTCGCTTGCAACCTCCTTGAATTCCTGGGTCTAAGATGTGTTTCTTGTAGACAGCAAATAGATGGGTCATATTTCCTTATCCAATCTTCCAGTCTGAATCTTTTGACAGGTGAGTTTAATCCATTGATATTCAGTGTTATTAGTTTCAAGGAATTTTTTATGTTAGCCATATTTTGTTTGGACTTGTGTTTGTCATATTTTGTTTTTTTCCTTCACTTCTTGTCTTTTTGGTTGCTTTACACTCTCCTCCATCTCTGCCTCTCCTGTTTCTTTCATCCTGCAGGACTCCCTTTAATATTTCTTGAAGGGCAGGGTTCTTGTTGACATACTCTTTTATTTTCTATTTATCTGTGAATATTTTGAACTTTCCATCATTTTTGAATGCTAGCTTAGCTGGGTAGAGTATTCTTGGTTGGAAATTTTTTTCTTTTAGTACCTTGACTATGTCATACCACTGCCTTCTTGCCTCCATGGTTTCAGATGAGAAATCAGCACTTAATCTCATGGAGCCTCCCTTGTATGTGATTTTTCTTTTTTCTCTTGCTGCTTTTAGACTTTTCTCTTTGTCTTGAGCATTGTATAATTTGAGAAGTATATTTCTTGGGGTAGGCCTTTAGGGATTTATGGTGTTTGAGGTGGGTTGTGCTTCCTTGACATTTACATCAATCTCCCTCAGCAGATTTGGGAATTTTTCAGTCATTATTTCCTCCAACACCGCTTCTGTCCCCTTTCCCTTCTCTTCTCCTTCTGGGATGCCTATAATACATAGGTTTGTGCATTTTTCATGGTCATTCAGGTCCCTAAGTCCCAGTTGGATTTTTTTTACTTTTTATCTATCAGTTTTACTATCTGTTTGATTTCAGATGTACTGTCTTCCACATCACTTATTCTCTCCTCTGCCTCTTCTATTCTGCTGCTATTTGCTGAGAGTGTATTTTTGATTTCTTGAACTGTGGTGTTCATCACTATCATATCTGTTATCTTTTTGTGTATTTCTGCAATTTCCTCTCCAAGTGATTTCTTCATATTGTAAGTCTCTTCCTTTACTTCTTTAAGTTGGTCTCTTATGTATGTTTTGAGATCTTTAATTACTTGTCTGATGTTCTGCTCCTCCTCCTGGTTTTTAGTTTGTTCATTGGATTTGACCATGTTTTCCTGATTATTTGTTTAGTTTGTAGTTTTTTGTTGCTGTCTGGTCATCATTTTATCTTGGTGGGTTTAATCAGTTCCTTAGCTTCTTTGTCTAGTCTTGGAGATTGATTAGTTGTTGTCTGTGCATAAGTGTTATGTCTTTCTTAGTCACTTTGTTCTTCTTACTCTATTTTCTTGTTGCTGGCTAAGTTCACTTTGAAGGAAAACATTAGGGACAGGGAGAGCAAAATGAGTAAGTTAAGAAAATACATAAAGTTCTATTGGTAATAAATGTTAACAGAGCAACAATGTGAGATCTAGGAGAATGGATATTAGACCCATACAAGTTGTATAGAGTTATAGCAGTAAGTAGAGTACCTATAGTGAGACAGTCAACTGAATATGGGGAGGAATATAGTATGAATTAAAAGGCCAGTGTTTTCATGAGAGAGGGAAAGAGGAAAGAAAGACAATAATATCAAGAGTAGATAAAAGAGAGAAAACAGAACAAAGATATTAGAACTTAAAAGTCAGACAATTTGGGGGCCAGAGAAAGGGAGGTGGAATGGAAGAGAAACCATAAATGATGGAGGATAGAAAGTTGTAAGGGAATGGGGATAGTGTAGGTGGCCAAAATCAATACACAGAGAAAAGAGGAAATGGAGGATGAGGAAACACAGCAAATATGGAGCACTCCCTGCAGCACCTATTGTATAAAGAAAATAAAATAAAAAAGAAGAAAAAGAGAGAAAAGAAAAAAAGGGAAGAGAAAAAAGGGGGGCAAAGAAAAGCAGAGAAACAAGCAAGAAAAAGAAAAAGGAAAAAACTAAATAAATGAGAAAGAACCTTGGGGGATAAAACAGGAGAAAAGACCTAGAAACAATGTAATATTAGCAACCATGACAAAAACAAAAAACAAACAAAAAAAGAACCAACATTTCAAGCTAGGAATCCTCATTGCATTTAAACAGTACGCTTAGGGATCTGACCATCCCCCTTTCTCCCTTCCTCACTTCTCTCTCTCCCAGGGCAGCAGGAAAACTGCCTCACAGGTCCAGTAGAAGATTCAAGTAGGTAGGTCCTTGTTGAACCAACTCAACACAGAAGACTATGGCTCTTTATTTCCAGCGTGAGAGCACCTACACCTCACCAGAAACCCCAAATATGCTCTTGGAAGCTTGGCTAGCACGTCTTACATTCCCTCCCCCTTAGGCATGCTAGGGAGTTCTAATTGATTTTCTGACTCCACCTTCTCCCAGACCAAGTTTCCTATCTCAGGACATTTAGGTAAATTACGCTTTCTCAGCAGAATCATCTCTCCTTTCTTCCCAGACTCTCCCCAAGTCATCTGGTACACTCCTCCAAGTTCAAGGAGAGAGAGAGAAAAAAATACAACACAAAATGCAGAGGGCTAGGGCAATGAAGGACCTCAGATGGACCTCAGGGTGCAGTGGATTCAGGTGTGGGAAGTCCGTGATATTGGAGACTCAAGGTGTGTGTTTCTGGAGCATGGGCCACCAGGGTTTAGGGGACACAGACCTGGGAACCACGTATCTGGTTAACATGGGGCCTGGGAACACCACAGCACAATAAAGACTTCAGGGATAGCTGCAGCTGGGATGCCAGCCCTAGGGGGAAGGGTCCTACCCACAACTTCTGACCTCCATGTCAGAAACCCAAAATTCCACCTCTCACAAGAATCTCCTCAGTCACTGTCTCACCAAATCGACATCCAGACACCTCCCACCCTGCATGCCCCTGAAACAGCCCGCTCAGGGCTTGGGAACACCCCAGCACAACCTTAACTAGTTATTAAAGAGCATTGTCAATATATTACTACTAACCTAAGAATTTTCCCCCAACCCACCCTATTATTATTTTTATATTTGTATCATTTATATATGAAGACACAAAAACAATAATTGTATGATAAAAGTTGTGAATTTACAAAGCAAACATGCATAACATCATACCGGAATCCCATACATCAAACTTCCACCAACACCTTGCATTGTTGTGAGATGTTTGTTGCACATGAAGAAAGAATATTGTCAAAATCTTACTACAAATTATAGTCATTATCTTACATTTGGTGTATTTCCCCCAAAACACCCTGTTATTATTTTTTAATATATTTTTTATGATAAAAGTTGTAATCCCATAAAACAATCATGTGCATGTGCAGAATGTCCAAGCAACACCCTCAGCAACACATTATACTGTGGCGGGATATTTGTTACAGGTAAGATAATGTCATCTGATTATTAACACCTTCATAGTATACATTTGGCACACATTTTGCATCCTGCCCCATTATCAACAAAGAACATCTTTGGCATAGACACAAGAATAGTATATAATTGCCACTAACCACATTCCACAGTTCACTCCAGCTTTATTTTCCCCATGCTTACCCACATTCCCACCACCCTGAAATAATGATGTACATTTGCCCCAGCTAACAAAGGACATTCTTGCATTTGTACCACCCAACACAGTTTCCATCCACCTCTTGGTTTGCCATGCTTTTCAGTTCCTAGAATATTCTCTAGCATTCTGTCGACTGGCTTTTACATCCCTAGACAGCCATTTTCAGCCACATCTTCTTTTATAAATTAACTGTTAATCACTATGTATTATGATCCATTGTATACATTTCCACACTTATACAGTAAAGCTAATTAAACACTTATACAGTAAAGCTAATTAAACACTTATACAACACTAAATATCAGTAGTCCATACCTGGCCTCCTCTTATCTCCTTTGAGAATCTTCCACCTACCACCAGGTCTTGAAGATATTTTCCTACATTTTCGTCTAGAAGCTTTATGGTTCTTGCTTTTACTTTTAGATTTTTGATTCACTTTGAATTAATTTTTGGATAAGGTGTGAGAAATGGATCCTCTGTTCTTCTTTTGGCTATAGATATCCAGTTAGCCAAAACTGGTTCTTTCAGCACCATTTGTTGAATGGACTGTTCTGCCCAAGATGTGTAGATTTGACAGGCTAGTAAAAAAATCACTTGACCATACATGTGATGGTCTGTTTCTGAAGCATCAGTTGGATTCCATTTGTCTATGTGTCTTTCTTTATGCCAGTACCATGCTGTTTTACCACTATAGCTAGATAACATGCTTTAAAATCTGGAGATGAGAGTTTGCTTTTCCTTTTTAAATGTTTCTGGCTATTCAGGCCCCCTTACTCTTCCAAAAAATTTTGATAATTGCATTTTCAATTTTTAAAAAATGCTGGTAGAATTTTTATCAGGATTGCATTGAATCTAAACATAAATTAGAGTAGAGTTGACATCTTAAAGATATTTCATCTTCCAAAGCATGAGAATGGAATGTTCCTCCAGTTATTTAGGCCATTTTTATTTCTTTTAACATTGAGTTGCAGTTTTCTGAATATTAGTGCTTTGTATAATTGGTTAAGTTTATTCCTGCCTATTTGAGTGTTATCTGTGATATTTTATTTTTACCGCTCTTAACATTTGGTACTTTTATTGATATAATATTCATTTATAGACTCTCTTCCAGGCCTCTCTCTCCTGTCTTTTCTTTTCAGGCTCTAGCACACCCTTTAGTGTTTCCTGAAAACCTGGTCTCTTCTTTAGAAATTCTCCCAAATTCTGTTTATCTCTGATATTCTAAACTCATGCTCATTTTTGAAATATAATCTTGCCAAATATAAGATGCTTGAATGGATATTTTTCTTTTGTAGCATCATAAATATATCATACCACTGTCTTCTTCTCTCCATGGTTTCTTGTGAGAAATCAGCCCTCTGTCTTATTGGGTATCCTAATTTTTTTTGCATTGCTTTTATCTTGTTCTCAGAATTCTCACTTTGTCTTTGGCATTTGAAATTTTGATCAGAGTATGTCTGAAGTTGTTCTATTTGGAGTATTTTGAATGGGAATACACTGGGCTTCTTAGACAGGGATATCTATGTCCTTCAATAGGGTTGGAAAATTTTCTACCATTATTTCTTCAATATCCTTCTGCCCCTTTCCCCTTCTCTTCTCATTCTGGGATACCCATGAGATGTATGTTTGCATGACTTTTCATGTCATTCGTTCCCTGAGGTCTTGTTAAATTTTTCCATTCTTTTCTTCATTTGTTCTTTTGTATGTTCACTTTCAGAGGCCATTTTTTAAATCCACCAATCCTATCTTCTGCCTCCTCAAATCTGCTATTTATGATTCCAATATTTTTTAATTTGACTTATTGCACCATTCATTCCCATAAGATCTGTTTTTTTTTTATGTATGCCTTCAAATTTTATTTTGTGCTCATCAAATCTCTTCTTAATATCCTTAATCTCTTTCGCCACCTCATTGAATTTATTAAGAAGATTTGTTTGAACATATATGATAAGTTGTCTCAACTCCTTTATATAATATGGAGGCTTATCTTGTTCCTCTAATTGGACCATAGTTTCCTGTTTCTTGGTGGGGATTATAAGTTTTTGTTGGTGTCTTGGCATCTGGCTTACTACAGTATTTATTCTGGGTGTAGTTTTTCACTTTAGTTTAGGGCTTCCTGCCCTTTCTGCCTTGCTGGTTGTGTAGTAGGAGCCAAGGATGTAGTTGGTGTTACAAGATATGGAGGCTGAAGATGCCCTCATTTTACAAGGCACCAAGGAAGCTTCTTCCAACTTTCTCCTTTGCCAGGGGTAGGGACAAAGTCACAGCTTTGTGGAATAACACTACTTGTGCTGGCCTAGACTGTAGCTGCCAGAGAGACTGAGGAAGCTTCACACCCCTTTCTCTCTTGCCTTGGGTAGGGGTGGAGCTGCAGGTGTGGGCAACAATCTATGCAGTTTGGGTCCAAAGATGACCACAGTTACCCTGGTAGACTTCCAATTATTCAGTGTTTGCCAGCCTAATGTACCTGAGGTTACCTGGATAGACTTGTGCAGGGCCCGCCAGCATCCTCTCTGCAAGAGGTGGGGCTGAAGCCTGGGCTAAGGCTGCAGGGTGATCTGGGTGAAATAACCTGGTTCCTACAGTCAATGTGATTTTTGTTCAGCCCTGTTACCCTTCACTCTGGGGGCAGGGTCAAAGTGGAGGGCAACAGCCCTCTTTCAGACTTTGACAGTTTCAAATTTTAGGTATTCTTAGGATTATACTTTAGCCAGCCAAATTTCCTAATCAGTAGCTGAAAGCAGTGGCCAAACATCTTCTCCTCCCCTCTTTTTGGGAATGGAACTTGCAATTCCAGCCACAGAATTGCACTGGGTGACTTGCATCGCCAACATCAGGTGATCACATGCCTCTGAGACCTGGCCAGTAATTTCCTAGAGAAGCTGCCACAGGCCCCAGCTTCCTCCCTGTAGAGGTGGGGCTGGGGCCTAGGCTAGATCTGCAATATGGCCTGGATGGACCAAAGCCGGTCCCCACCAGCACTGTGATTTTCAGTCCACCCTGCTTTCTCTCTGCCAGGCAGAGAGTTAAGATGCCAACTACTGGCCTCTTTCTCACTTGAACAATTTTGTTCTTCAGCTGTTCTTAGGATTATATTTTTGTCCACTGAATTTAATCATGAATAGCTGAAGTTGGTGCCCAACTGTCTCTTCCTCTTCCTCCCCCATATTTTGGGAGTGGAGCTTTCAGTTCCAGCCACAGAAGAGTGGCCAAACTAAAATCAACATATGCCATTGGCTGAGCATCATCCCTTATAACCTAAGCATTCTTCAATAGTATAGTATATTAAGGCACACAAAATTACTATTTGATGGCAATAAGAATTGAAAATAGTTATCTAAATAAAAAAGAAGGTAGAGTAGGAAATCAAATCATCTTTTGTGGCAATGAAAATAAAGGCATGGATGGCAAAGGGTCCAGTGAAGGAAATGTGTAAGGGAGGTAAATGCCCTCCCATAGGGGAAGTTTTGAATATGAAGGATCACGGATTTAATTTCGGGAAGGACCAGAGTTGGAGGATGATGGGGGAGAAGGAAGAAGATGCAAGGGATAAGGAAAGAAGATGATAAAATTTTAAATATTAAGGATGTACAATGAATAGAGAATCAATGCATCAGGGTGTAAAATATTAAAAAATCCCTAGCCTAGAGGGTCAATTCACCCTGTCATTTGATCTCACCAAGTGAAAGAAAGATTTCTATAGTACCCTTCCCTAAAGGACATGGTTTCTCAGACAGATGGAGGAAGCAAACCTATTCAAGTCAATTTGAGGAGGAAGCAGCTGGTGCTGCAAGACTCACTGCCCTACAGCCCTGGGGAGGAGGTTTGTGTTCGAGGTTGAAGCACTGTGGGAGGATAGCTGTTATGCTGCTGACAGTAATAATCTCCTGAATCTTCAGGCTGGAATCTGCTGATGGTGAGAGTGAAATCTGTCCCAGACCCACTGCCACTGAATCGATCAGGGACCCCAGATGGCCGGTTGGATGTATAATAGATGAGCAGTTTAGGAGCCTGTCCTGGTTTCTGGTGGTACCAGGCTAAGTAGCTGCTAACACTCTGACTGGCCTTGCACTTGAGGGTGACGGTCTCTCCTGCAGATGCAGCCACAGAGCCTGGAGACTGGGTCATCACAATGTCCCCACTGGCACCTGCAACCAGAAAAGAACATAGAGGATACATTAAATCATGAATGTATAAAATATGTATCTAAATGTAGGTTTTCTTATTTATCATATATATTCAGATCTGCTTTAGATGAAATGGTTTCCTCACTCTGCATGTTAAAAGCATTCTCCAAATTTATAAAGATAATACTCTTCTAAACCTCTCACCTGAGGCCCAGAGCACCAGCAGGATGAGCAGTTGGGAATGTGACATCATCTTGCTCACCCGACTGATGTACTCAAGCCCCATCTCCAGGGAAAATGCATTAATAGAGCTCTGAGCAGACAACCAAGTCCCCGAGGAGCATATGCAAATCAATAGAGAGTATAAAGGCAAATGTTCCTGTGCAGTGAGTTGTAAAGATAAATAGTGGAAGGAGATAAAAATATCAAGACCACAGGAAATGTAACTACTCACCTGCTAAAGGCAATTAAATAACTTAGCACCACTATTTTCAACAATATTCAGCACAATTCAGAAAATTAAATATTTTATCAGCAATTGTACTCTTTCAAATCAACTGTGCCCATCTTGAAAACAAAAGGAATTTGTAAGAAAATACATACATTTGTAAGTGTAATATCGTAACTTAAATAAAAGTTATAAATATGGTGCCAAAACCTAGGTGGAATATACTCATATCATTGGATAGATTAAGATGTAGTGCACGTGTTCTGTATCTATCTCAGTCTATTCTAAATTATAAACAGATATTTGAAGCTCCTCTTCAACATCCCAAGGGAACCTCACTTAACATATCCCAATCTAGTCCTCTGCATTGCCCTTAGTGCAGTATTACCCTCAGAAATGAGTCACCAAATACTTACAAGTCACCCTTAGGACTATCATTTTAGTCGACCACTTTCTAAAATCACTTATGTAGTGATTAGGAGACATGAAGTGTAACACCTCCACCTAGTGGTCATAGGTAAAATGGCTTCAGTTCAAAAGGTCTGATAGAGCAGTTCATTTATTCCTACCCAAAACCAATGATAATTTTAGAATTATGCAAATAACACCATCATGAACCCTTCTAGGCATAGGATCTTAAATTAGGTACAAGTATAACGATTCATTTTACTGGGAGGTTACACAGTAAACAAGTAACATTTCTGCAGCCATTACTAACCTGCTTCTTTGAGATTTCCTCCTCTGAGCTAAGCTGTTACTCAGGAAAGGCAGGGTAATGTGAACCTGGTCCATTCCAGGATCAACCCTCTGCACGAACAGTCAGAGGTAAGAGAAAATTTAGGACACTTTAACAATTATATGAATAAAAAATTCTTCCACAACTATGAGTATATCTTTTCCTGCAGACTTTTTCCAAAATTCCTAAGAGGTTTTCCTTGATGGAGAATGACCTAAGGCATGTATTGTTCTAATTCTAATTAATAAGTTCATTTCCTGTACTTTGTCTCCTTATGAGCACTTTACCTTAGGAGGGGTCCCCTCCCAGCATTCAGGAATGGTGCTGCAGACGCCCACATCATCAGGGAAGGTATTCCTTATCAGTTATCTGCCCTGTTCTTAGTTCACCATGTATTTATATTTAGAAGATGTTAAAAATTAATTCAGGTTTGCTCTTTCCACCCTTGTATTTTTTCCTCCTCTTCCACGAAGTTGCATTTAATATACATTCTTAAATTTGCTTATTTTGCTTGAATTTCTACTACTTAATTGATAGGCTTTCCTGCATCAGTGCAATATAATTTCCTTCCCATTCTTACACATTCAAAAATTTAAAGCCATCATGGATGACAGGATAACAAATGAGGACGTGTCATGAAGGGTAACTGTGCCAGAGGGGTCCACGTAAAATGTGAAGTAAGGAAATGTTGTCTTCAAGTAGGGGACAGTTGACCTAATGCGTGAATAGAGGAGGGGGCTGGAATTCAAAGCCCAGTGCAGAGCACTTCAGAAAATGAACAGGACTTGGGAAAAGATGGTCCTGGGTATTTAAGAATGACTAATGAAACAGAGTGTGAAAGCAGAACATGCATGTTCCAAGGGGAATATTAATTCGATGGAAGTATGATTAGGTTACATACTATGAGAATCCATGGAACAAGAGTTTGAATTAATTTTTCATTTTAGCAGGTACTTGTGGGTCATTTTACAAGCTATAACTCTCCAAAGATGCAGACATAGTGGAAGCCACTAACGTTTCAGTGCAGCTGGAAAACAAGCTTTCTGTCATATAATGATTTTTAAAAGTGAAATTTTCCAAATGCTCTCCCAATCCCAAAGATCCAATTTAGGCCCAATCATTCTTTGATAAGTGATTTAAAAAGAACACATTGTGTTAGGAAGAATTCTAAAAAAGCCTGGGGACTCCTGTCCCTAGTATATTCACGCCTTCTGTCAGTTGTTGACACACTGTTCAGGTGCTGCTGTGATGTGATTTTGCAGATATCATTAAAGCTATTGACTTTAAGAAGGGGGCTCCATTAAATCTTGCTCTGCTGGTCAGAGAGAAAGAGCCCAGAGAAATTTATAAATAATTAGTATTTGAAATGGAAGAATACATCTGAAGATAAGTGAGCACTCAACTTACCAGACGCATTTAAATGGGATCCAAAGAAATATGCAGTGAGAAATGCAGGGATTTTTCAGAAATCCACGTGGGTAAACATACAGAAAATGAATGACTCCAGAAACTGGCAACTCTCCTATGGTGCCAAAAATTTCATACCCAACAAACTGAAGGAAAATCTACTTGCGTTGTCAGACCAAATATTCCGACTTGCATCAGGGAATTTCAAAATTCATAGATTGAGTCCACCCTGTTTATTCTTGTTTTCTATATTTTAATAACAACCTGATTGAAAACTTCCAGTTACTAATTGGATCTAGCTAAACAGTACAAGCTGGAATTTCCCAGTTGTTTGAATAAAGGGATTAAGGAGTCCCAACTAATTTTGAGTATAATTTCAGAAAAATTTACATGATTTCTTTACAAAATGCTCATCAACATAGAAAGCACCTTGATTACTTTATGCGTTTGAACAAAGACTCAAAAATTGTTGGAAATTATACTATACTTAGCAACGAGAGAATGTGCGGAATGGATTATTTTGTTTTTATTCATTATCAAATTGTCTAAGTCCCTATTCATTTACACTGTGTGTGCATGTGTGAGCATGTGTGTACAGATATGTGTGCTTAGACATATATTTTAATATATATGTATTATAATATTTATGTATATAAACATTTGTAAATTTTGATCAGCTTAGTTTCTCTTTGAATGACTAGAATAACACAGGTTTCTTGGATCAAAATATGAAGAACTTTCTACCAAAATCAAATAAAAGAAAATCTCATCATCTTTGCATTCTTAAATAGGAAAGAAAATTATTCTTACCACCACATTTTGCTTTGCAGAAAACTTTCCTATCGTTATCACAGACATCGAACATTTGTCTTCAGTATTGAAGTTTTTACTGAATTTCCAATAGTACTAACAATAGGAGACATTGGACCTCCAGCAGAATGAATCTTCAGAAGCTTTTTCTCTCCCCTTCCACCCAGAATTGATACCCACAAAGAACCTCAGAATGTGAAATCGGGTCACTACAGTTGGAGTTAGTTAAATTAAGATGAGGTCGTCCTAGAATAGGGGACCAAATCCAGGGGCTGGTGTCTTTCTTAGGAGGGGACGTGGAGACTGGAGCCACAGAGGAGGGTGGTGTGAAGATGGGCAGAGAGGCAGTTGCCCCCACACCAGGCACCACCAAGCACTGGGAGCCCCCAGGTGTGGAGGGACTCTCCTCGCACCCTCAAAGGCACTGCCTGTGCCGACACCTGGATTTTGAACCCTGGCCTCCAGAACTTTGAAGAAGATGCCCTTGGCTGTGCTGGTGTGCTCGTGCAGTGTCCATGCTGTCCAGGTGCTGCCCAGGCCCACCAGAGGCAGTGCACGTGCACTGGCCACTGTGACCCCAGGTGCCAGCCAGGGTCAGTCCCAGAAGTACCTGCCTGTGAAAAAGGCTGTGAAAAAGGTCAAGGCCACTGTGACAGAGTCAGCGTCACACCTGAGCAGCACAACCAAAGGGCCTGATGCTGGATCTCTTCTCTGGGGGCCCACAGGAGGGGAGGCTTATCTGGTGGCGCAGTGGAGGACATGGACTCCCACACACCCTGCAACTGCCAGGTGCCACTTCATCCTCCTGGGGAGGCTGGAGATCAGGGGGTGCCCTCCAGGCCCTGGTGGTTTGGCTGTATGGTGGACTGTGGGGCCAGGAAGTGGCTCAACCAAATGCCATGGACAAAGTCTAGGACAGCATCTTGAGCAGGTTCATCCAGAAAGTTATTTATAATATGATGAAAAATGAGCTCACTATTGGCATTAAACTATTTTCTAATGGAAGCATCTTAGGTTATTGATGGATAAGAGACATCATTGAACTGTTTGCAAAACCATTCTTTTTCTATTGGAGAAAAAGAAAGTCACTTTATATTTCATACTTGCCCCCCAAAAAACATGGAATTAAAGATAAACAAAATTAATTTAGAAGAACTCCCATTTGATCTAAATGAAATCTCACATGTCAGAGATACTTAAATACAACCTCAGCAGATACATGTGGTAAATTGGTGTTAGGAATAGTGCTATTGAAATAAAAGTTTCCCTGAGGTACAGATGCTAGTATTCTGTCACTCATGTTCTGGTTTCAATGAGGTTAGCCCTCCTATCATACTGTAAGTTTCAATAAACCTTTAGTGCAAGTTATAATTTTGTTATCTTCTACTCTTTGTAAAAAGGAAATCATTGAGATCTTACCCGTGGCTCAAATGTGACCTTCTCTAAGCTACACTCAGCATATAAATTCATTACCTACACCAATGTAGGACACAACTCAGAGGCATGAGCCTGCCTGGCAGTGAGGGATTACTACCAAACACCAAGCAGCAATGCAACTGGAGAAAGACCTTGACAAAGAGGGGGAAAGGCTAAAATGAGTTTATATGGTTAAGAGACTTCACAGTGAGTTGGGAGGTCATTCCAGAGGTCATGCTTATGCACATTTCCACAGGATCTCATTGACAGCCCAAGTAAATATTGCCTTAAATAGCAGGGCACCCTAGAGCCATGGAGACATCCAGACCTAAAAGCAGTGCAAATAACTCAGCAGTTTGGTGCCCTGCCACTGAACCCTACTTCGGAAATTATCCCCCAGTGTGACAGAGATGGACTCAGTTTCCCTAAATATGGCCTTTCTACCCCTCCTATTTGAACCTAGAGTTAGTACTAGAGCTGATAAGATTATGTCCAAGACACAAAACTTTGGGCTGTCCATGTGACAGTCATAACTGTTTATCTCAACAGTTACCAACACCTACTTTTGAGGTTATTGGACTCACCCAGGACAACTAACAAGGAGATGATGATGGACAATGAACATTTCAATAAAAAAAGAGGGACTATACCTGCAAGCAATGTAGTCCCATCCATCTGCCACATGGGACCTAATCCCACTCTCAGTTGGAGGCAGAGTTGGCATCACCATCCAAGAATCCTAAGGATTGGAGAATGAATGATGGACTAGATAGAGTAGACTTCCTGTTATTCTATTATAGATATGATTCTAGCAAAGGAAGAAATTTTCTCATTGGTATGGAGAACTGGGCACAGGAGTTTCTGAGAGGAGAGAGAGGGGAAAACAGGTGTCCTATGTGGGCATTTTCAGGATGTGGGAATCATCCTGAATGACACTGTAAAGACAGATACAGGATATTGTATGTCTTGTCATAATTTACAAAATTGGTCAGAAGATAGTGTAAATTGCAATGTAAACTAAAATCATTGCCAAGTGGCAATATTCCAAAATGTGTTCATCGATGATAACAAATATACCACAAAAAATAAGGATGTTGTTAATGTGGCAAAATGTGGAAGAGGTTGGGTGCAATTTTTTTGGTAAAATTTATGTAACATAAATATTTTGGAAACTTTTTTAAATTATAAAAAAGATAGACCCATTTTTAAAAAGAAAACTATTCATTAATTTTTGCTTTTGAGCATTTATTTTTCTTTTTTTATTGCTGCTAAAAAAGTTTTTTGAGAACAAAATGCTGGAGAGAAACAATAAAATGGTCACAATGGACACCATACACTAAAAGACAGAGCCACTTAAGCAAGGGAATTTATATTGCCCTTTATTATTTCCATAGCAGGACTCCTGTGTCTCTTCTCCAGCAAATATTTTACATTTGATTAACCTATAAGTTCCCATGTTTACCACTATTTACACCAATTCCAACTTGGCATCTTCGTCCATCAGGGTGGACAACACAGACCCAGGGAGTGTACCCAAGAGAATGGGGGTTTTGAGATGCATCAAAAATTTCATCCAATATCTTCTAAGACTAGATGGAGTTACCTCTCCCAAGATGATAAGGAAATGGTGAGGAACACAAGAATTGTTGAAACAGATGTCTTTCAGACTTAACCACAATGTGGAGACAGCTCTGTTCTCCACACTGGGATCTCATTAACTAAGACCAGAGCAAAGGCTAGAAGCAAAAACATAAACAAGCAATTACTAAAACCACAATGATTTTTTAAATTGTAGCTATTAATGACACTTTCTAGTTAATGAAAATTTTGGAACAAATGTTAAACAGCAAAATACATTACAACAATTGATATAAAGATAGAGTTTTTCAGGCATTATTGAAAAGGGAAGGCCGAGAAATTGAACAAAAGAACTCAGTCTCTGAAAGTTGACCAATTACATAAACAACTAAGATCATTCGTCCTCTCAAATTAGCTGAATATCAGAATCAGGTGTCAAAATGTTTAGAAATATGAATCGTGAGTCACATTTGGACAAACTATTCAGAATTTCCAGAATTGGAGTTTGGGAATCTGTCCTGACCAAAGTCACTGAATTTGTAGCCTGTCTGCACAAGTTCATGATGCAGCATTTAGAAACTAATGCTGCAACATATAAGCTGCCCAAACGACACCAAGGACAGAATTCAATGTTTTTAGCATCATTTTATGAAGATTGAGATAAATAAAGCATAACATGATAATCATTACATTTATCTTAAAAGTAAAGAAATGACAAACTGGTTGAGGATTCAAAAATGAAGATGTGGTTTTGAAATTAAAGATCAATCTCTGACTTTATTGCAGTCTTGGCAAAAGCAGGAATATGCTAAGTGTTCAAGAGAAGAACAGGCAAAAAAATAGGTTACATCAGAAACTAGAGGATTCTGAGATGTGAGGATATATCTTTATTATGATAAAGACTCAGGACACAATACACTAAGAAGAAACAGCCACCTGTGGATTCTGAAAATGAAGACAGTGCCCAAATGTGGTCTTAGTGCCAGGCACTTCTCAAATATTTTACATATATAGACTCCTTGAGCCTCACAACAATCCTAAAAAACATGAAACAGTTTTTATATACTTGTACCACACTGTAGTAAAGTAGCTTCAATTTCTAGGACTAGAATGTGCCTGGACTATAAACGTAAACTTCATACTTTAGAGATCAAGGTCATAGAGAAAACTGTACTCATTTATTGATAGGTATACTTACAAAATAGAGTGGTTTTAGTAGGTGTATGAAAGAAAGAGGTGATTGCCATCTTCTGTGTATTGCTTTCTTATATTAAAATAAATCAATTTAATGGGTAGATATCAATAAAGCATGAATTCACCCAAAGGGTAAAATCAAGCTTATCTGGTATAAATTTTATTTTAGCCTGATTTTTGCCTATTGATCCTCTATCCTAAAGCTCTACTGAAATTGTTTATTAATGCTAGCTAGGAATAAATATTCATGACCACTGTAGACTTCATTTCTGTAACTGGTCACATAGCAAAGTACCTATCCATCACTACATTCTTCCACTACCTATTCCACGTTCCTTTCACCCTCAACCAGCACCTCAGTTGACCGTTTTTCTTTGCCTGATGGGATGACTCAAGTCTTCATTCCTGAAGATTCTTGGCCATTGATAGTCGTGCCTGGGTTGACTTGTTGCAGTGTTCCATTGACTTTAGTCACAGAGCATGGGAATAAAAGGAGGTTCCCTAGGTCATCTGCATCCCAGACAAACTCTTCCTTACCACCATTGTGTAGTAGCAATCCTTTTCCTCTTGATAGGATCAATCACCCCAGCCAGTACAGTAATTCCCTCTTTCTCTTTTGATTCAGAGGTATGAAAAAACCAAAGTGAGCAGGCTGCAGTCTTACCTTCAAGATCAATGGAATCGTATTTGTGTTTCCTGGTGGAAGCACTCCTCCTTTTGGGACAAAGACCTGAAGACCAGTTGACCTTAAGGTTGCAGGGACAGGAAACAAAAACTTTCCTCGTGGATCACAGGGATAATAGTGAGTGGTACCACTTGCATTTCCACCCCTTGATTCCAGGATTGTGAATCCCAGCTAGGAGAGAAATAGCACTATAGAGTGAATGCTGATTTAGAGCATACAAAGCTTCCTGGGAAGCATTGCCCCATCCCTGCAGGTACTGTCATCTACTTGACAAGGTAAGTGAGCCCTATTAGGATCAATACACTGAGATGGAAGAACCCTGTATTTTGTTGGGTTGATCTCCCATCCTCTCTCATCCAAAAGCCTGGCTATAATGGGAAACGGACTTTGGCCCAGTGGTTAGGGCGTCCGTCTACCATATGGGAGGTCCGCGGTTCAAACCCCGGGCCTCCTTGACCCGTGTGGAGCTGGCCATGCGCAGCACTGATGCGCGCAAGGAGTGCCGTGCCACGCAAGGGTGTCCCCCGCGTGCAAGGAGTGCGCCCGTGAGGAAAGCCGCCCAGCATGAAAAGAAAGAGCAGCCTGCCCAGGAATGGCGCCGCCCACACTTCCCGTGCCGCTGACAACAACAGAAGCGGACAAAGAAACAAGACGCAGCAAACAGACACCAAGAACAGACAACCAGGGGAGGGGGGGGGGGAATTAAATAAATAAATAAATCTTTAAAAAAACAAAAACAAAAAAACAAAAGCCTGGCTATTCATTAAAAGCCATTATTAAAATCCTACTACAAAAATACAGTATGAGGACTGTATGAGATTGCAACTAGTATTTGTGTAATAAGTATATGAATGAAAGGATAAATAAATAACATAAATTATGCCAACTTTATTTATAAGTAAAAGAATTCTAAGCAGTAAACTAATAAGTAATTTTAGATTTTTTTTGATATTTGTAAATTAGCAGAAATGAAAATAGGTTAGCATAGCCATAAATATTCAAGCGGAAATAAATTTTGATAAAGAGTAATGTTACCAAACGTGAAAAATATTTTGGGGATTAGTTCCCATGGATGCAAACAACAGAAATAGAGTGGGTTTTGCTAAGCAAAAATGAAAGTATAATATGAATATTGTGTGGCTTACAGATCTGATCACAAGTTGGGACAACATAGAAAATGTTTTGGAAGTCTGATGGCATTAACACAGTCTGGGACATCACAAAAGGAGAAAGACATGATCCCACTTCTACCACAGATGGATGGTGGACACTCCTGATGGCAACATCAATGCTGGATGCCAGTCATGAGACATTGGAGTTTGAAGAAATCTACTGCCACCATCACGGCAGAGGATTCAGTCTGATATATTTTAGACTCAGAGATGCATGTTAGAAAAATTTCTACATATTATGTCCACATTCTGTGAATCTAACAACTGTAAATAAATTGCTAAATGCAATTACTTCTTTCCAACTTAGCATTAACAGAAAATTCAAGACAAGATATGACCTCTTCCCACATATAAATATATAAGTAAGGAGAAATAGAACCAGGAAGAAGGTGGCAGAGTAAGGAGCTCCTAGAGTCAGCTCATGCTGCAGGGCAGCTAGTAATCACCCAGAGCTATCTAAAGCATCTGTCTGTTGGCTCCAGGAGACAAGAAGGTCATCCTGCAACATCATTGAAAGATTGGAAGGAGAATACTCCCCATCTGTGGTGAAGATTTGTGAGTAGGGCACTCCACATCCCAGAGATTAGTGTCCATCTTCCACTGGCTACACATGTTGCCTAAGGAGTGATTTCATGGCTGGCATTGGAAACTCCACTTCCCAAAAATGGAGAAGGAAGAGATGATTGGGCAGCAATTTAAGATACTGATTAGTAAATACAGAGGGTTATATTATAATCCTAAGAAGAGCTAAAGTTTGTACCTGTCCAAGTCAAAAAGAAGCCAGTAACACCATTTTAACTCCTCCTCTGGCACAAGGGAAGCAGCATGTACTGAAAATCACAGTGCTGGTAGGGACCAGCTTCTTTCCATCCTGACCAAATTGCCCTTGTAGCATAAACCCCAGCCCCACCTCTGGCAGAGACATAGCTGGAAAGGCATGCACCAGCCGATCCAGGAAAATATAGGCCACACAAAGGAGGCTGGTGATCATCCTATTTGGCCATGCAGGCTGCCTCAGGAGCTATCCTGTGATGGAATATGAATCTCCAATTCCCAAAAACAAGGAGGAAGAGATGGTTGACCACTGATTTCAGCTACTAATTACTAAATTTGGATGGCTAGAGTATAACTCTAAAAATAGCTAAGTTTTTAAAATGTCCAAGTCAGAAAATGACTGGTAGCCGCCATATTGACTATGCCTACAGCATGAGGACAAGCAGGTTCACTGAAAATCACCGTGATTTTAGGGACAGGTATCTTTCACCCAGGTTGGCCTGCAGCCCAAGCCTAGGATTCAGTCCCACCTCTTGTAGGGAGGAAGCTGTCGAGCCCTGCAATATCCTTTTCAGATAAATGATGGTGTATTTGGCTAACACTAACAGAAGAGCGTGATATGTATGGACAACTGCGATCATCTTGAACCTGTAATGCATAAATTGCTCCCCAAATCTGTAGCTCCATCCCAGTCCCAGGAAGCTGAGAAAGACACCTGAAGCTTCATAAGTCTCTCTGGGCAACCGCAGTCTAGAACTACACAACTTGGATTATTATACACAGAAGTAGCTTGGTCTGAAAACCTCGCAAGATGAAATGTGGAAAAAATTTCATAATTCCCTGGGGCACTGAGGGCAACTTGAGCCTCCACAGCTCACAACACCAAGTGCATCCTTGGCTCCTACAACACAAACAGCAAGGGAGAAAGGGCAAGAAAGCCCTAAACTAAAGAGAAAAAGTCCACCCTGAATGAATACTCTAGGATGCCAGACATCAAGGTACCAACAAAAAATTTCTGTCAACACCAAAAAAACAGGAAGATATGACCCATTTAAAGCAGCAAGATAGGCCTCCAAATGACATAAAGGAGTTGAAACAACTAACCATAGATGTTCAAACAACTCTCCTTAATAAATTCATTGAGGTGGCTAAAGTAATTACATGTGTCATGGGTTTCCCAGAAAGAGAAGAGAAGGGAAAAGGGGCAGAAGGAATATTGGAAATTATAATGGTTGAAAATATCCCAACCCTATTGAAAGACAGAGATTTCCATATCAAGAAGCACAACATACTCCCATACAAATAAACCAAGAGACCAGTTTTGCAGGACATACTAAAGGGTGTGCTACAACCTGAAACAGAAGACTGTAGAGAGAGGCCTGGAAGAGCATAAAGAAATGAATATTTTATCAATAAAAGTAACTAAGAATATCAGAATAGTGGTGAAAATAATATGACAGAATTAAACAAATATTCAGGAATAAACTTAACCAATGATGTAAAGCACTTCTATCCAGAAAAATACAACTAATTGGTAAAAGAAATCAGAAAGACTTAAATAATTGAAAGAACAGTCCATGCTCAAAGTTTAGAAAACAAAATATCATTAAGATGTCAATTTTACTCAAATTGATATACAGATTCAATACAATCCAGATAAAAATTCTACCAGAATTTTTAAATAAATGGAAAACATGATTACAATTTTATGGGGAAGGGTGAGCTGTCTTGAATAGGCAGAAGCATCTTAAAGAGGAAAAGCAAAGTTGGCAAACTCTCATGTCCAGAATTTAAATGGTATTACCTAGGTACCTTGGTAAAACAGCATGCTACTGTCATAAAGACAAACACATAGACCAATGGAACAAAATTGATGGTTCAGAAGCAGACACTCACATCTATGGTCAAGTGATTTTTGACTAGCATGTCGAACACACTTACCTCTGGCAGAACAGTCCATTCAACATATGGGGCTGAAAGAACTAGATATCCATACCCAAAAGAAGGAAAGAGAACCCCTATCCCATACATTATCCGAATTTTAACACAAAATGAATTAATAACCTAAATACAAATGCAAGAACCTATTGCCTCTAGAAGAAAATGTAGAAAATTTCTTCAAGACGTTGTAGTAGGTGGTATTTTCTTAAAGGAGATAAGAGGATGACTGAGATGGGCTACTGATGTTTAATGTATCTAGACATTTTATTTAACTTTACTGTAAAAGTGTGAAAATGTATAGAGTGGATGGTAACACATTTAGTGAGTAACAGCTGGTTTAAAAATTTGAATGTGGCTGAAAATGGTATTCTAGGGATGTAAGTACCAAATTAAAGAAAGCTAGAGAATTATCTAGGGAATGAATAGCACAGTAGACCCAGAAGTGGATAAGAATTGTGGTTTATTGTACAGAGATGAGAGTGACCTTGTTGAGCTAGAGCAAGTGTGCATCATTATTACAGGGTGGTGAGAATGTGGAGGAGCATGGGAGAAATACAACTGGAGTGACTAATGGACTGTGGTTAACAGTAATAATGTGATATTCATGCATCAATGCCAAAGATGAACTGCGTTGATAATAGGGGAGTATGGAAAAGGTGTGCCAAATATATGCTAAGGACCTTGTAATAATCTGATGACACTTTCTCATAATCTCTAAAAAATGTTCCTCGATGATGTGTTGTGTTGATAGAAGGGTGTTGTTTGTGAATTCTGCACATGTGTATGATTGTTTTGTAAGCTTAAACTTCTGTCATAAAAATATATTTAAAAAATAGTAGGTTGAGGGAAAATACACCTTATGTAAGATAACGACTATACTTAGAAATATTAGAAATATTCTTTCATAATTTGTACCAAATGTCTCAAAACAATGCAAGGTATTGGTGATGGGTTGACATATGGGATCCCTGTATGATGTTATGCATGTTTGCATGTAAGTTGCCATCTTGTACTATACATTTATTATTTATGCATGTTCACATATAAATGATATACAAAATAATAGTATGGTTTGGGGAAAATACTTTGATTTGGTTAGCAGGAATATTTTGAAGTTACTCTTTACTCATTAGTTAAAAATGTTTCAAAACAATTCCAGTTATTGTTGGTAGGTTGAGGTATGAGAGACCTCGATGATGTTATGTATATTTGACTTGTAAGTCCACAACAGTTAGTATACACTTATTGTTTATGTATATGTATTTATGAGTGATATACTTGTATAACTTTGAGCATATGACTTTATAAATGTATGTATATATATATATACATGTGTATGTGATATACATGTACATATATATGGAGAAACCAGCTTACAAGGTTTTAATCCCTAACACTGTGCTCTGAGAATTTCACCTTCATCTTCACTGATTCATTGCAGGAACCTCCCTTAGCCAAGATACATTTTGTAGCAGCATTGTTGGTCTAAGCCTCACAAATAGAGCCTTTTATCTGAGGTATATGGCCAGAGAAACAACAACTAGGGATAAGCTGAAAAATACTCAGGGTCCTGTTCTACAGTGATCTTATTACAAACTTTTTACACACCAGAAATCTTCCTAGTACATGATCCTGTTTAGGTAGAGCCAAGAAATAAAATGGGATATGACACAAATGCTATCAGAAACACAAGCTCCTCTATCTAACACAGTTAGAGACTATATTTTTGCTTGATTATTTTTCCTATCATGAGTTGTGTAACATCTCTGGATCAGTCCCCTGTCATTTCCTCACAACACTAAGACTTTGATCAAATCTTTCCTTCTCAGTAGAGACTTCCATGGCATTCCATGTCCCCCATTTTTTACCTCCTCCATGTTCCATGCTTATGACCATGTGCCTTCACAACTTTTCCTACAAAGAAGTATAGAGTGTTTGCTTTCCTCTTAAATGTGAGCTTGTTTTGGGAATTCCATTAATCAAAACAAAGCAACCATAGAAAAAGTGCTCTGATTCTAGATTTTCAAGAAATAAAGAAAGGCTACAAGATGATGAGACCATCCCAGAAGCTCAGGCTCCTGATCCTCTGTGTTTCAGATGAGAGAAGATGTGTAAACTTGAACAAGGCATTTCCCTTCCAAGGTCCTCCTCCTGTTCAGATACAAAGTCCATCATATTAAAATAGGATATGAAATAAATGATGCAGTCATCTATAAAGGTAAAATCAAATGTAAAAAAAAAAGATTTGATTTTCCCTCATACAAGAAAGTAGATGCCTTTACTCTTCTCCTTTTCCTTAGCTCACCTATTTTAGAAAACTTCAGATTTTAAATGAGTTCTCTGTCCTCTTCAGAAGTATGTATATTTTTTGTTTTTATTTTTTATTTATTTTTAATTGGCTTTTAAAAAAAGATAAATAGGTCACAAGAAATGTTACATTAAAAATATGAGGTTCCTATATACCCCACCCCTGCCCCCCAACTCTTCAAAGGTATATATTTTTAAAAGATAAATAGTTGCTTAACATATTCGTCTGTTTTCTTATATTAGACACTACATATGTACTCTTGAGATTTTTGAACTCTATTAGAGAATGTAGCAGGACACACCAGGATGGGAATTTAATATTTCCTTTTTTTTTAATGTGGGTCTCCACCCAATAAAATGACACCCTAGGACAAGATGAACACAATCAAGACCTTAATATTAATTTGAAACTATGAAAGTTATTCTTGGAAGGCTGAAACTTAGTGGTTATCAAAGTTTCTGAGGGGACAGAGAGGGAAGAATAGGTACATAGGGCATATTGAGATCACTGGAATTGTCCTGCATTACTTTACAATGATGGACGCATTATGATATATTATGCCAAAACCCATAAAATAGTGCAGTGCAAAATGTAAACCATAATGGAGACCATTGTCCATGGATAATAGCAATTATTCAATATTTATTCATCAATTTTAACAATGGACCATACTCATGTCAGATATTATTAATAGGTTAAAATGTGAGAGGAGGGGGCTGGGGGTCTTTGGAAGCCCATATACTTTCTATGTGACTTTTCTGTGACTTAAAGCTTCTTTGAAAATAAAATGATAAACACAAATAAGACACAGAGGGAACAAACAGAAGAAATTATCAATATTCATAAAAGAGAGATCATACAGTGATGAAAGATGTAATACAAAAAAAATTTGGTTTTGTTTTTGGGGGAAGTTTTGGATTACATTAAAGTTACAACTATGACAGGAAGGATAACTGGTACAATTATTGTGTGGTTCAAATTGTGTGGTCCAAGTGTAAACCATAATGTAGACCAATGTAAGTAGTAATGTTTCAATATTTGCTCATCATTTGCAACAAATATATCACACTAATAAAAATTTGTTAGTGGGGGGACATATGAGTGATGGGTATATAGGAATCCCTCATATTTTTTATATAACTTTTATGTAATCTAAAACCACTATAAAAATAGGAGGAATATCTTTCCCAAACACCTGGGAACCATCTCCTGGAATGGAACCATCAGGAAGACAATACCCTTCCCTCCCATTTCCTCTGGGAGATGACATGCAAAACTTAAATGGACACCTGGCTCCAGATTGAAAATCTACCTCATGCCATAAAAATATGAGAATTTTATGTTTCTTTTTATGTTTTCTTGGAAATCATCAATTAACTAAGCCAGAGGCTCTCCTCAATTGCCAGATGAGTTTCAGATGAACTATTTGAGATGAATGGAGCTGTCAAGTCTTCTTACTGGAGGACTAGTTACCATTTACTACAATTAGTTGTTATCCTCCTGACTGTCTAAAAAGGTGATATTTTGTTCTGTCTTTGCAAAACATTTAGAGAATTGTCTGGAAGTGCACCACTTTCTTATTTTAATTCATTAATCAAAATGTTTCCTTTCTCTTCTACCTTTTTGGAGTAGTTTCATGATTGGCAGGATGTTTTGTTTTGAATTATATTTTCCTCAAGTGTAATGACATGGACTGAATTAACTGGAAACTTTCTGAGTTAAACAGATAATTTACAGGAATTATGGGCATGTAGAAGTCAGGTAAAATATGCTGAATTATTCAGTGTCCCTACTACATTTTTTTTTTTTTTTGGAATTCTAGGCACATAAAACACAATAGTGAAAAAGTCTGAGAATTATGAACTCTATAATCCCATGAAAAAACATGTGGTTAACTAATTTGGAAGCCAAAATCTTCTCTGCTAGCTTTTTCTCCTAAAGGAGTTCTATATCTCTATTATATTGGGAAAGGGCTTATGAGAAAACAGTGTTGATTTTGCCTCAAGAAGATTCCTTTGATTTGGATAAATTAATGCATTTCTTGGGTTCTTAGGTCTCGTCTCAAGCAAATAAAATCCTGGAGTACATGTAATGTACGTCATTTTAGAGGAAAGGAGAACATCTTCTCAAAGACGTGAAGGTAAGATTGTGAAAATTGGAAGAGGAAATGTAAAAATAAAAGCCACTTTCTCTTTGATGTTGCCTTCCTTCCTTCTCTATTGTCCTCACTTGATAGAACAGAGTGACTCTCTTGTTGGGGGCTAATGTGCCTGGTGATTTTAAGTTGAAGCCTATGCTCATTCATCGTTCAGAAAATCCAAAGACCAATAAAAAGATATGCCAAATCAGCTCTGCCTGTGCTCTTGAAATTGAACAAGAAATCCTGAATGACAGTCCTCTGTTTCCAACATGGTTAGCTCAGTGGTGGGAAAGCTGGATAGGAAGACCCCTTGCCATCCTTCCTCTTGAGAATATTCACTATTACCACATTTTTGAAACTTAGAATGTCTGCGTAGAGTTCAGAAATGTTCAATATCATCCCTTCAAATTACATAAACTTGCTTACCCATCCCTGGGAGCCACATTCAATAATTAAGGGCTCACCTCATTATTTTTTTCCCCACAGATTTAAAATCACCTTTATTCAACCACTCCCACCCCACCCCAGGCTTAAGCCTCAGCTGGACCCTTTACCCACCAGCGTTACTCCAGGAATCAGAAATTCCAACGACTTTTTGGGAGATAATTTAACTTCCCCTCCCCATTGTTTGCACTCACAGAGTTTGCTCGTCTTCTTTTCTTTTAAGGGGGCATAGGGATCTGAACCTGGGACCTCCCATGTAGGATGGAGGTGCCCAAATGCTTGAGCCACCTCTGTTGGTTGCTTGTTGTGCCTCTCATTGTGTTTCCTCATTGCATCATCTTATTGCATCAGCTTGCTGTCTGCTTTATGAAGCACCAGGACCAAATCTGGGGACCCCTATGTGGTAGGCAGGTGCCCAACTTCTTGAGCCACATCGACTTCCTCAACACTACACAGATTCCGTGGAAGAGCTTGATGGGCCCTGAATGAACAGCCTTTCAAGGATCCTCCAGCTCTGGCATTATGGGAATTTTGCTGCTCAAACACAAGGGGAATGGTAGACTCCAAAGTGCTGTGCACCGTGGTGGGAAGATATCACAGCCAAGATTTGTCTCCAACAGGAACCCTGCTGAGGTCCAACATGTTCAGCCTCTGCTCCCATACTGTTCTGGAGGTACAACTATTCCTCAACATTGAAACTAAGCTGAGTATCAGCAGGTTTGGCACAAGATGTGTGCTCAGCAGACATTCTCACCTGACTCTCCAATGTTCTTCCATTAAATTCAGCTCGTGCTGCCCTCACCCTCCCTTAGCTCCTTAGGCATTCAGCTCCTCAGTAAAACTTAGCCTTCATTTCTCTAATCGAACATCCTGTAGACTCAGAGCCTCTGAAAATTTGAATATTAAATTTCACTTAGCATTAAACAAGCCACATATGGCCAGGTGGCTACAGTATTAGACAGTTCAGACAAAACGCCCAGTATAGGAGATTAGGGAGGGGGAAGCAACTGTCTGAAATGTCTATTACCTTGCTCTGTAGACGGAGCAGAGCAAGGCCTCAAACCATTTCAAACCTGTTCTCGCAGGCACTGTAGGAATGCACAGGGTCACTGCAGACCCAAGCACGCTGGAGCCTTGCAAGCCCCTCGTTCCTCTAGAATTCATCTATGAACCTGACGTCAGCTCCGCTTCAGAAAGCAACACTCTGAAACCAGACCCCCAGGACTGAAGCTAGTAAATCCACGTTTCATGGGATGAATTGTGTCCCCCAAAATGGTATATTGAAGTGTGAACCTTCCCATATTGTGAACGTGGCCTTGGGTCTTTGCAGATGCACTTAGTTTACATAAGGTCATGCTGGACTGGGGTGGCCCTAACCCAGTGGCTGGTGTCCTAGTAAGGAGGGGTGATTGGAATCCAGCTTGGGAAGGTCAGGTAGGGAGTGCAGGGACACACCTGCAAGCCAGGGAACACCAAGGCTTGAGGGAAACCCCGGGAGCTGTGGGAGAGGAGGTGCGGTTTCTCCCTCTGAGCCTCCAGAGGAGCCAACCCTGCAACACCCTGATTTCCAGCTTCTGCTCCCCAGGACTGTGAGAGAATACATTTCTGTTTGCTTTTTAGTTCAATAAAGCTTTTCTGACAGGCTGCCACGAGCAGAGGTTGTTCCAGGAGCTGGAGGGAAGGGAAGGTGGGCAGACCCATCCAGCATCCCTCGGGGGTTCCCTGGACTTCACAGACTGTGCTGATGGTGGGGATTTTCCAGGCGGCTGGTGGACAAGTGGTGGAATCCCGAGCTGACCCAGGCAGTTTCTGCTGTTTCCGGCCACCCAGTTTGTGCCCTTTGTTGCTGCATCGCTAAGATGCTAACCCAATGGGCCTGGCAAAGAAGAGCGCTCAGCTCCCCAAGGGCCAAACATTGCTGAATTTTGTCTGAGAGTTTTTCGTATAAAAGGAAGAACTTGAAATCAATAAACTTCTACACTTAGCCTAGGAGATTTCCAAGCAAAGATTTCAACCACGTCCCAGGTTCATCTTGCTATATAGGCAAACCACAAAAGGAAAAGGAAAATGGTAAACTGAAAATAAAATCTGTTAAGTTAAAAGGAACTAAGAATTATGATTTGGGTAATACTTCATCTGTCTGGATTGCAAAAGATGCTAAAAGTAAGATATCAACTGTAAAGAAAGAATGAACTGGAGATAAGGTCAAGGGAGACTTGACAACTTTTGCAAGTGGAAAGACATTAGGCATGTGCATATGGATCACTTCAAACAAGGAGCAGAAATGAGGAAGAGAGATGGGAATACCCTGGAAAGATCTGTGGAGGACCCTCTTGTTTAATGATATGAGAAAGAATCAGAAGACATGTGCAAATTTAATACCTGATACTCCTTCATATCAGGTATTAAATTTTCAATAATATTTCACTTATTTTTTCTAATATAAAATAAAAAGATGTATAATTCACTGTAGTTACATTATTAAACCTGACGTACATATATCATCCATCATACAAGCAATTGTTGCTTAATGGTCATTTTTTATTGACTTTAAGAATATCTAAAGTACCCAAATAGATTTCAACCCATCTTTTTAACCAAATCTTAAATGGAATTAACCCTAGCTTGTCTTATCTCATACACTTCCTGGAAGCTTCCATGTAGCTGTGTCAGGAACACACATATTCCAAATTAGGATTTTTATACTGCTTTGTAGCAAAGTCTCTCTAAGTCAAGCAAACAGATGCCACTTAAAAGTTTCTGTTGAATGACAGACAACATTAATTCAACAATTATTTCAGTCTATGAAATTGTTTTCAGGTTATTCACATTTTAAAAAATTTATTGAATTGTATCACTCATGCATAAACATACATAAACAATACATGTATAATAATAATTGTGAACTTATAAAACCAACATATATAACATCATAAAGGACTCTCGTACCTCATCCTACCACCAATACCTGGGACTGTTGTTAAACATTTTTAACTAGCTATTAAAGAGCATTGTCAATATATTACTACTAACCAAAGAATTTTCCCCCAACCCACCCTATTATTATTATTATTATATTTATATCATTTATATATGAAGATACAAAAGCAATAAATGTATAGTAAAAGTTGTGAACTTACAAAGTAAACATGAGTAACATACAGAAGTCCCATATATCGACCCTCCACCAATACTTTGCATTGTGGTAAGACATTTCTTACACATTAAGAAAGAATATTGTCAAAATCTTACTACTAATTATAGTCATTATCTTGCATTTGCTGTATTTTCCCCCAAACCACCCTGTTATTATTTTTTAATATATTTTTATGACAGAAGTTGTAATCTTATAACACAATCATGCACATGTGGAGAATTCCCAAACAACATCCCTCTAGCAACACACCACAGAGTGGTGGGATATTTCTTACAGGTAAGATAATGTCTTCTGATTATTACCACCTCCATAGTGTACATTTGGCACACATTTTGCATACTGACCCATTATCAACAAAGTACATCTTTGGTATAGATGCAAGAATATTATATTATTACTGCAAGCCACAATCCTTAGTTCACTCCAGTTGTATTTTTCCCATGCTACCCAACATTCCCACCACCCTGCATTAGAGATGTACATTTGCCCTAGCTAACAAAGGACACTCTTGCATTTGTACCATCAACCACAATTCTCATCCACCTCTTGGTTTACCATGCTATTCAGTTCCTGGAATATTCTCTAGCATTCTGTCGATTGGCTCTTACATCCCTAGACATCCATTTTCAGCCACAACCCCATTTATAATCTGTTAATCACTATGTATTATTGTCCACTCTATACATTTCAGCACTTAAACAGTAAAGCTGATTAAAACTTCTACATACTTTCAACATCAGTAGTCTGTCCCTGGCCTGCTCTTATCTCCTTTGAGAAACCACCATCTAACACCAGGTCTTGAAGATATTTTCTTACATTTTCCTCTAGAAAGTTAATGGTTCTTGATTTTAGTTTTATTTTTTTTTTAAATCAATTTTGAGTTAATTTTTGGATAAGATGTGAGGTAGGGGCCCTCATTTCTCCTTTTGGCTATAGATATTGTACTTACAGCACCATTTCTTGATTGGACTCTTCTGACCAAGATGTGTAGGTTTGATATGCTAGTCAAAAATCACTAGACCATACATGTGAAGGTCTGTTTCTGAAGCATCAGTTTGGATCCATTTGTCTGTGTGTCTGTTTTTATGCCAGTACCAAGCTTTTTTACCACTATAGCTAGATAACATGCTTTAAAATCTGGACATGAGAGTTTGCTTTCCTTTTTAAAAGTTTCTGGCTATTCAGGACCCTTTACCCTTCCAAATAAATTTGATAATTGTGTATTTTTTTTTTAAATGCTGGTGGAAATTTTACAGGATTGCATTGAATCTATATATAAATTAGAGTGAAATTGACATCTAATGATATTTAGTCTTCCAATGCATGAGCATGGAATGTTTTTCCAGTTATTTAGGTTTTTTAAAATTTCTTTTAACACTGAGTTGCAATTTTCTGAATACTAGTGCTTTACATCATTGCTTAAGTTTATTCCTGCCTATTTGAGTGTTATTTTATTTTCACCATTCTTTTGACATTTGGTACTTTTATTGATATAATCTTCACTTCCAAATTCTCATTCAAGCCTCTCTCTCCTGTCTTTTCATGTTCTAGGACACCCTTTAGTATTTCCTAAAAAACAGGTCTCTTCTTTAGAAATTGTCCCAGTATCTGTTTATCACTGATATTCTAACTTGCTCTCATTTTTGAAATATAATCTTGCCAAATATAAGATCCTTGAATGGAAGTTTTTCTCTTGTAGTATCATAAATATATCATACCACTGTATTCTTGCTTCCATGGTTTCTTGTGAGAAACTCTATCTTATTGGGTATCCTTATTTTTTATGCATAGCTTTTATCTTGTTCTCAGAATTCTCTCTGAGTCTTTGGCATTGGACAGTTTGGTCAGTGTGTGTCTCGAAGTTGCTCTATTTGGAGTATTTTGAATGGCAGTACATTGGGCTTCTTAGACATGCATGTCTATGTCCAATAGGTTTTGGGGAAATTTTCTACCATTATGTCTTCAAATACTCCTTCTGCCCATTTTCCCTTCTCTTCTCCTTCTGGAACATCCATGACATGTATGTTTGCTTGATTTTTCATGTCATTAATTCACTGAGACCTTGTTCAACTTTTCCCATTCTTTTCTTCATCTGTTCTTTTGTATGCTCACTTCCAGAGGCCATTTTTAAAGCTCACCAATCCTTTCTTCTGTCTCCTTAAATCTGCAATTTATGATTCCAATATTTTAAAATTTGACTTACTGCACCATTCATTCCAAAAAGATCTGCATTTTTTTGCATATGCTTTCAAATTTTAATTTGTGATCATCAGTGTCTTCTTAAAATCCACAATCTCTTTAGCCATCTCATTGAATGTATTAAGGAGATTTGTTTGAACCTCTATGATTAGTTATCTCAACTTCTTTATATCATCTGGAGGCTTAACTTGTTCCTTTAACTGGGCCATACCTTTCTGTTTTTTGGTGGGGATTATAAGTT
The DNA here is from genome assembly GCF_030445035.2 of Dasypus novemcinctus. Lineage (NCBI taxonomy): Eukaryota > Metazoa > Chordata > Mammalia > Cingulata > Dasypodidae > Dasypus > Dasypus novemcinctus. The sequence continues at coordinate 86,180,169 of NC_080689.1, read as the reverse complement.
TTTGTTGGTGTCTTGGCATCTGACTTACTAGAGTATTTATTCTGGGTATAGCTTTTCTCTTTAATTTAGGGCTTCCTGCCCTTTCTCCCTTGTTGGTTGTATAGTAGGAGCCAAGGACGTAGTTGGTGTTATAAGATATGGAGGCTGAAGCTGCCCTCATCGGTCCAGATACCAATGCAGCTTTTCCCAACTTTCTCCTTTGTCAGGGGTAAGGACAAAGTCACAGCTTTGTGGACTAATACAAGTTGTGCAGGCCTAGACTCTAGTTGCCCAGAGAGACCAATGAAGCTTCAAATCCCTTTCTCCCTTGCCTTGGATAGGGGTGGAGCTGCAGGTGTGGGCAACAATCTATGCAGTTCAGGTCCAAAGATGACCACAGTTGCCCCAGTAGACTTCTGATTATTCAGTCTTTGCCAGACAAATGTACCTGCAGTTATCTGGATAGACTGGTGAGAGCCCGCCAGCATCCTCCCTGCAAAAGGTGGGGCTGAAGCCTGGTCTAAGACTGCAGGGTGTTCTGGGTGAAATAACCTGGTTCCTACAGTCAATGTGATTTTTGTTCAACCCTGTTACCCCTCACGCTGGGGACGGGGTCTAAGTGGAGGGAAACAGCCTCTTTCAGACTTCTACAGTTTCAAACTTTAGATGTTCTTAGGATTATACTTTAGCCAGCCAAATTTCCTAATCAGTAGCTGAAAGCAGTGGCCGAACATCTCCTCCTCCCCTGTTCTTGGGAATGGAGCTTCCAATTCCAGCCACACAATTGCTCCTGGGTGATTTGCATTGCCTTAGCATGACCAAATGCCTCTGAGACTTGGCCAGTAATTTCCTAGAGAGGCTGCCACAGGTCCCCCAGCTTCCTCCCTGTAGAATTGGAGCTGGGGCCTAGGCTAGACCTGCAATATGTACTGGATGGAAAGAATCCAGTCCCCACCAGCACTGTGATTTTCAGTCCTCCCTTCTTCCCCTCATGCCAGGCTCAGAGTTAAGATGGCAGCTACCAGCTTCTTTCTCACTTGGACAATTTCAAACTTTAGCTGTTCTTAGGGTTATACTTTTACTCACTGAATTTACTCATCAGTAGCTGAAGTTAGTGCCCAACCATCTCTTCCTCCCCCATATTTTGAAAGTGGAGCTTTCAATTTCAGCCGCGGAACAGATCCCGAGGTGGCTTGTGCCTCTATTGGAGGATGGGCACCAGCCTCATGGCTTGGGGTGCTCAACTTATGAGTCTTGTCTGCAGATGGGCAGTCTCCTCCTTCCATTCATTCCTTCAAGAGTATTGCAGGATGCACTTAAGGTCTCCTGGAGCCCTCAGGCAGGTTCTTCAGCTATCTCAAGATCTCTGAGTGTTTACTAACTGCCCTGTATCAAGAGCTGATTCTAGACACTCCTTACTCTGCCCCATCTTGCTGGTTGTTCTTTCAGGTTATGCACCTTTTTAAAAGAATGTATGTAGAAATGTATTTGAGGATGTTGTGAGGAATTGGAAATATTGCAAAGTTCCCATTTATTTGATCCTAATGCACTTGTTTCTTGTACAGCACCATGGCCCTCTAATAGAATCCAGTTGTAACCAAACTTTTCTAGTTTAGGAGAAAGGCCTGTTAGAGTTCCTCAGGATTCATGAAATTTCAGACTCCTTATCCGTAGTCCCTCCACACATTATTGATTTGATTTGTGTTCTCCTAAACCAGAATATTTTTGAGAATGTTATATTATCCAAAGTACTGTCCGCTGAGGTGAAAGATACAATAAGAGGACAAAATTAAAGAAGGCTGTGGAATTACAAAATTCTACATGCTGATAAAACTATGAACTTCAAAAAACCTTTGAAGAAAAACAAAGTATGATACCTTACTTTGCCAGGCTGCTATCATAGAAACTATAGAATGCGATGGATGGAACAGTGGGAATGTATGGGCTCACAAGTTTGAGGTTAGGAGATGTCCATATTGAGACATCAGCAATCATTGCTTTATCCCAAAAGTCATTCTGATGCTGGCTACCAGAGATCCTTGAGGTTCTTGGCTACTCTCCCTGCCTTGCCTTCATAGCAATGTCCTCTACTTTCTCTTCTGGTTTCTGTTGACTTCTATCTTATGGATCCTCCCTATAGCTTCTATATCTTTGAATGAAGTTTTCATGCTTTTAAGAGAATCCAATGGTCTAGATTAAGGCCCCCTTCCAATCATGTCAGCCACACCTTAACTCAAATAACATATTCAATATCCTACCTACAATGTGCCCACACAGACAGGAATACTGACAATGATTAAGAATACATATGTAATTCAATCTACACCTGATAAGACAGAGGTCAGCTCTGCAGGGAGAGTTATAACAAACATGGGCTCAGAGGCCAGAGACCTGGGTACAGAAGCCAAAGCAAAAGAGGGCAGAGATGTGTCACCAAGATCATTCCCAGGCCATAGAGATGACCCCAGGCAATGGAACTAACAGAACTTGAGGATTTCAAAATCGCTTGGGAGCTGTGCTTCCTTTCTTCCTTTCATCCTCTCCATTTTGGAATCAGGATGTCTGCAATATTTATACTATGCGGTCCCCACCAGGGTGTTTTGTAATCAGTGAAATTCTTTTCTTGTTACTGGTCTACAGACAGAAATTAATTTACCTCAGATTGGATCCTACTGAGAATGTAATACATACTTAATTTACCTAATTTAGATGATTTAGATGGTGACTTGTGACTGTTCAGAAGATGATATTTAGATGTCTTGGGAATTGAGTTGAGGCTATAATTTGTTTGGATATTTGGGTTTGTTTGGATGAGGACAAGGTATTTTGCATATGGGATAAATGGGCATCATTGAGGTTGAAGGAAACACACTATACACTGAATACCAGCCTGAAAGTACCTTGTCTTTAATCCTGGTGCCCATGCATGCTGCCTCATATGAAACATTCATTGTACTTTGTTTAATTTGAGATGGAGAGATTATCCTGAGATTTCAGGTTAGGCCAAAATACAATCACATGTATTCCTATAAAAGAGATATAGGATAATTTGGCAGACAAACATAAAAATGCAAGAAAGGAAAGAGCATAGACTAATTTGAAGATGCTGGACTTGAAAGCTGGAGTAATGAAGTCTCAAAACAAAAAATTCTGGCAGCCTCCATGGGCTGGTAGAGTCATGGAATACATGCTCCTGAAGAGCTTCCAGAAGTGTGGCCTTACAGAATCCTTGACTGCAGCCTTGAGACACTGATTTCAATTCTCTGGCTTCCAAAAGCATGTGTGATTTGACTTCTGGTATTGTGAGTTATCAAGATTTTTTCCCTCAATTTATTAAAGCAGTCACAAAAAGACTAATTTAATCATCAATAATTGATGATTAGGCGGCAAACTTGGCCCAGTGATTAGGGCATCCATCTACCACATGGAAGGCCCAGAGTTCAAACCCCAGGCCTCCTTGACCCATGTGGAGCTGGCGCATGCGCAGTGCTGATGCACGCAAAGAGTCCCGTGCCACACAGGGGTGTTCCCTGTGTAGGGGAGTCCCACGTGCAAGGAGTGTGCACCATAAGGAGAGCCACCCCGTGCAAAAAAGCACAGCCCGCCCAGGAGTAGCACCACACACATGGAGAGCTGACGCAGCAAGATGCTGCAACAAAAAGAGACAGATTCCTGGTGCTGCTGATAAGAATACAAGCAGACACAGTAGAATACAGAGTGAATGGATGCAGAGATCAGACAACGGTCTGGGAGAGGGCATGAGAGGAGAGAAATAAATAAAATAAATAAATGAATAAATAAATAGAGTTTATCTAAATTGTTCAGGTTATAGCAGTTTTAAGAACCATGAATTCCTTCAGGGCCAAAGGATGGTAGAAAGGAAGTCGATGATTGGTGAAAGAGTTCAGAACATTTCTAGAAGGGTAAAGCTGAAGAATTAGAGAGTTGCCATGAAAGAATGAGAATAGCTGAAAGAGATGGAGAAAAGGAAAAGGGATTTATAAAAAGAGGCAGATTTTCAGTTATACTATAAATATTTGGAAATAGACTGTTCTAGTTAGCCAGGCTGAAATGGGTTGGCTTCCACAAGAGGTATTTATTAACTTGCAAGCTTACAATTTTGAGACTGAGAAAAATATCTAAATCAAGGCATCATCAGGCAATGCTTTTTTCCAAAAGACCAACTGTCAGTGATGCTCGAATCCTCTGTCAAATGGCAAGACACTTGGTGGTATCTCCTTTCTTTCATAACTTTCAGGATTCATTGCTTCAGATTCTTGCTGCTATGGCTTTCTCCTTCTTCACTTATATCTCATTCTCTTATAAAAGACTAAAGTAAAGGGACTGAGACTCACAGTGATCCAGGCATGAACTGAAGGAACCTCCTCAAAGTGTTCCAACTACAATAGGTTACACCTTAAGATCCTACTTACTGAGGTCCACACTGCCTCACAACAACAAATATGCATATATTCTACTTGAATCATTTTTTTTTAAACAGATGGAACATACAACATTGGGTAATATTGTAAAAAATAAAATTATATGTGTTTCCTTTCAAATATATGGGAACAAGATGAAGTAAACACAGACCTTATAACAATATGGACAACATTTGATTTTTGGCAAGTTTTACACTTCAAGCATTTTATACGGGAACTATAGAAATAGCATGACAGTCACAGGAATATGAAGCTCACTGGAAAATTTTATATCCAAACTGAAATCAGCATATTTCATTGGCTGAGTATCATCCCTTATAACCTAAGCATTCTTCAATGAGTATAGTATATTAAGGCACACACAATTGCTATTTGATGGTAATTAGAAATGAAAATATTTATCTAAATAAAAAAACAAGGTAGAGTAGCAAAATGAATCATCTTTTGTGACACTGAAAAGAAAGACATGAATGACAATGGGTCCAGGGAAGGAAAGAGTAAGGGAGGAAAAAGATCTTCCACAGGGGAAGTTTTGAATATGGAGGATCAAGGATTTAATCTTGGAAAGGTCCAGTTTTAGAGGATGATTGGGGAGAAGAAAGAAAATGATGAATTTTTAATTATTAAGGAGATACAAGGAATATAGAATCAATCCATCAGGGCGTAAAGTTTAAAAGACCCTAGCCTAGAGGTCAATTCACCCTGTCATTTGATCTGGCCAAGTGAAAAAAAGATTTCTATGTTATAGTCCCCTAAAGGATGTGGTTTCTCAGGCAGATGGAGGAAGCAAACATATTCAAGTCTATTTGAGGAGGAAGCAGCTGGTGCTGCAAGACTCACTGCCCTACAGCCCTGGGGAGGAGGTTTGTGTTCGAGGCTGAAGCACTGTGGGAGGAGAGCTGTTATGCTGCAGACAGTAATAATCTCCCAGATCTTCAGGCTGGAAACTGCTGATGGTGAGAGTGAAATCTGTCCCAGACCCACTGCCACTGAATCGATCAGGGACCCCAGATGGCCGGTTGGATGCATTATAGATGAGCAGTTTAGGAGCCTGTCCTGGTTTCTGGTGGTACCAGTTTAAGTAGCTGCTAACACTCTGACTGGCCTTGCACTTGAGGGTGACGGTCTCTCCTGCAGATGCAGCCACAGAGCCTGGAGACTGGGTCATCACGATGGCCCCACTGGCACCTACAACCAGAAAAGAACATAGATCATACATTCAATCACAAATGCATAAAATATGTATCTAAATGTAGGTTTTCTTATTTATCATATGTATTCAGATCTGCTTTAGATGAAATGGTTTGCTCACTCTGCATGTTTAAACCATTCTACAAATATAAAGATAATACCCTTCTAAACCTCTCACCTGAGGCCCAGAACACCAGCAGAATGAGCAGTTGGGAATGTGACATCATCTTGCTCACCCGAGTGATGTACTCAGGCCCCATCTCCAGGGAAACTGCATTAATAGAGCTCTGAGCAGACAACCAAGTCCCCGAGGAGCATATGCAAATCAATAGGGAGTATAAAGTCAAATGTACCTGTGCAGTGAGTTGTAAAGATAAATAATAGATAGAGATAAAAATACCATGACCAGAGGAAATGTAACTACACGCCAGCAAAAGGCAAGATATCAACTTAACAACACAACTTTCAACACCATTCAGCATAATTCAGAAAATGAAATATTTTATACACAATTGTACTCTTTCAAATCAACTGCACCCATCTTGAAAACAAAAGGAATTTGTAATAAAATACATGCATCTGTAAGTGTAATATAAGAACTTAGTTAAATGTTATAAATATGGTGCCAATACCTAGGTAGGATATACTCATATCATTGGGTACATTAAGATGTAGTGCACATATTGTGTATCTATCTCAGTCTATTCTCAATTTTAACATCCCAAAAGAACCTCACTTAATACTTCCAAAACAAGTCCTCTGTAAGCCCTTAACACAATATTACTCCCAGAAAGGAGTTACCAATATTTACAAGTCACCCTTAGGACTATCATTTAAGTCGACTGCTTTCTAAAATCACTAAGGTAAGGAGTAGCACACCTAAAGTGCAACACCTCCACCTAGTGGTCATAGGTAAAATGGCTTCAGCTCCCAAGTTCAGATAGAGCATTTCTTCATTTATTCCTACACAAAACTAATGATACTTTTTGAATTATGGAAATAACAATATCATGAACACTTCCAGGCATAAGACAATAAATTATGAACAAGTAGAATGATTCATTTTACTGGGAGGTTACACAGTAAACAAGTAACTTTTCTGCAGCCATTACTAACCTGCTTCTTTGAGATTTCCTCCTCTGAGCTAAGCAGTTACTCAGGAAAGGTAGGGCCATGTGAACTTGGTCCATTTCAGGATCAACCCTCTGCACGAACAGTTAGAGGTAAGAGAAAATTTAGGACCCTTTAACAATTATATGGATGAAAAATTCTGCCACTGTCATGAGTATAACTTTTCCTGCAGCCTTTTTCCAAAGCTCCTGAGGTTTTCCATGATGTAGAATGTCCCAAGGCATGTATTGTTCTAATTCTAATTAATTAGTTCATTTTCTGTAGTTTTTCTCCTTATGAGCACTTTACCTTAGGAGAGGGTCCGCTCCCAGCATTGAGGAATAATACTGCAGATGCCCACATCATCAGGGAAGGCATTCCTTCCATTAACAATACACCCTGTTCTTAGAACAGCAAAGTATCTGTGTTTAGAAGATGTTAATAATTAATTCAGGTTTGTTCTTTACACCCATGTATTTTTTCCTCCTCTTCCATGAAGTTGCATTTAATAAACATTCTTAAGTTTACTTATTTGCTTGAATTTCTACTTCTTAATTGATAGGTTTCCTGCATCAGTGCAATACAGTTTTCTTCCATTCTTATACACATTCAAAAATGTAAAGCCATCATGGATTACAGGATAACAAATGAGGATGTGTCATGAAGGGTAACTGTGCCAGAGGGGTCCACGTAAAATGTGAAGTAAGGAAATGTTGTCTTCAAGTAGGGGACAGTTGGCCTAATGTGTGAATAGAGGAGGGGGCTGTCCTTCAAAGCCCAGTGAAGAGCACTTCAGAAAATGAACAGGACTTGGGAAAAGATGGTCCTGGGTATTTAAGAATAACTAATGAAACAGAGTGTGAAAGCGGAACAGGCATGTTCAAGGGGAATATTAATTCAATGAAAGTTTGAGGATTAGGTTATGTACTATGAGAATCCATGGAACAAGAGTTTGAATTAATTTTTCATTTTAGCAGGTATTTTGGATCATTTTACAAGCTATAACACTCCAAAGATGCAGACACAGTGGAAGCCACTAACGTTTCAGTGCAGCTGGGAAACAAGCTTTCTGTCATATAAGGATTTTTAAAAGTGAAATTTTCCAAATGCTCCCCCAATCCCAAAGATCCAATTTAGACCAAATAAATCTTTGACAAATGATTTAAAAACAACACATTTTGTTAAGAGTAATTCTAAAAAAGCCTGAGACTCCTGTCTCTAGTACATTCACACCTTCTCTCAGTTGTTGAAACACTGTTCAGGTGCTGCTGTGATGTGATTTTGCAGATATCATTAAAGCTATTAACTTTAAGAAGGGGGCTCCATTAAATCTTGCTCTACTGGTCAGAGAGAAAGAGCCCAGAGAAATTCATAAATAATTAGTATTTGAAAGGGAAGAATACATCTGAAGTTGGTTGTGGAATTCTAGGGCACCATGTGTCAAGGAATGCAGGCAGGCTCTAGGAGGAGAGATCTGACAGTGAGCAAGGACATGGGACCTCAGCACTGCCACCTGAGGAACTGCTTCTGCCAAACCCCATGAGCTTGGAAGAGAACTCTGTGCTCTGGACAGAAGGCAGCCCTATTTAACCATGTAGGAACCTGAGAAGAGAACCATCAACACTGGACCCAGACTACTGATCTACAAAACTCTGACCCAATAAATTGCTAATTAGTTATGAAATAAGAGTAAATTATATATATATATATATATGTATTAAAATAACCACCTGTGAAAAGGGAAGTCATAAATCCAGATACAAGAGTTATCATCCCATTTAGCTCATGGTTCAATGATGCTGACACATGTTTCTTCTCATGAAATGTGTTGTGCTTTATGCCACTTTTACCCACAGGTGATTTCCTGATGTGTTACCACATCCATAGGGGCAGGGCTGAATACTGTGCTATGAAAATACAGGTAAGAGCAGAACTAGGTTTGAGGTAGTCAGGATCTGTCCCCTCTGTTTCCATGGCCATGTTCTCTGACAGCTGAGGAATTTCTAGACAGGGCTGTTGGTAAGAGGCCAGTGCACTGGGAACATCCCAGGTAGACCTGAACCAAGCTGCTGTCTTCACATTTGCTTAAGACAAGATGACTCATTCCTTTTACCTGGGACAAAATGGGAATGTTGCATGTTGTCTTGATCTAAGAGATAAATTGTATTATGCTTTAATTTATTTAGAATTTACAATTCTACGTGTTTTATTTAATTTTGTATACTCCTGTTATTCAAGTGACCAAAAAAATCTCAATTAATTATACATAAAATCAACTTAGCAAGTACATTTTCTGGGCACAGCTCACCCTTCCCCATGAACTTACCAGGGGGCAGTCAAGCCAAGTGCTGCTGTTACAGACATGAAATCAGGCTGATCGATATATGAGGCATGATTCATATGCAGCCAGACCTAATGTGCTTCAGGTTCTCAAACAATTCTACATTATGTAAGGAATTCTTTTTCCCCAGTATAGATACAGGGCCCAAGTGAATGTGCTCTATTCATTTTGGCATGAATGGATGAAAGTAATGTGTTAGCAAATTCTTAATATGAAGCCAAAATTAATCTTTAAACTGGAAATGATGAGATTTGTTGTTAAATGCATAGAATTTAGATGTATAGAATAAAACATTATGCTGTTCCCTTAAAATGCGAGCAATGCCTTAACAGTGACCAAGACATTTTCAGTAAATGTCACACGATAATCCTGTAATAGATTCATGGAAACCAAATGCTTGTGGTGTCCTGAATTGGAATCTGGAAGGGGCACAGTACAGGAGTAAAAAATTAGATACATCTGAATGAAGTCTGGAGTATAGGTACTAAATTTGTACCAATGTAAAGCTCTTAGTTTGACAAATGTACCATGATTATGTAAGATGTAAATATTAGGAAAAAGTAGGCAATGGTGTGCAGGGACTCTCGGGACAACTTCTACAACTTATATAGGAATCTAAAATTATTTAAAAATAAAAACTTACTTAACAAAGCAAGTGGAGAGAGATATCTGTATAGTTGAGTGAACATTGTATTTAACCAAGTGAGGTCTGAAATGATGAGGTCATGTAAGATAATCCTACTCTAAAGCCAGACCCCATCTGCAGTGACATTAAAACACTTGCTCCAGACATTCAGCATCTCACTTGGCAAGTGAGAGTTGCACAAGTTGAAATAGTGATTTTTGACTCCTGATTTTCCTGACTTAATTGGACCCTTTGGTCCAAACAAACCTACTTTAGAGCAAAATCTTCAACCAGGGTATGTGTCCCACTGGTAGGCAAAAAGATTTTTCCATGGCTGAGAATAGGTTTAATGGAATACATTTCTAGATCTATGTATTCTGCTCAGATTCTTTCTTAAATTGGATTTTTCAAAGAAAGCCAAGTTGTGCTGCTGACTCTCTGTTCCCACGTCATGTGCATAATCAGATACAGGTCATTGTATGTCTTGTCATAATTTACAAAAATGGTCAGGAGATAGTGTAAATTACAATATAAACTAAAATCGATGCCAAGCGGCAGTAATTCCAAAATGTGTTCATCAATGATAACAAATGTACCACAAAAAATAAGGATGTTGTTAATGTGACAAAATGTGGAAGGGGTTGGGTGCAATATTTTTTTGTAAAATTTATGTAATATAAATATTTTGAAAACTTTTTTAAAGTATAAAAAAGATAGACCCATTTTTAAAAAGAAAAATATTCATTAATTTCCGCTCTTGAGCATTTATTTTTCTTTTTTTATTGCTGCCAAAAAGGTTTTTTGAGAAAAAAATGCTGGAGAGAAACAAGAAAATAGTCACAATGAACCCCATACACTAAAAGACAGAGCCACTTTAGCAAGGGAATTTATATTGCCCTTTATTACTTCCATGGCAGGACTCCTGTGTCTATTCTCCATCAAATATTTTAAATTTGATTAACGTATAAGCTCCCATGTTTGCCACTATTTACACCAAATACAACTTGGCATCTTCGTGCATCAAGGTAGACAGCAGAGACCCAGGGAGTGTACCCAAGAGAATGGGGGTTTCAGATGCATCAAATATTTCATCCAGTATCTTCCGAAACTAGATGGAGTTATCTCTCCCAAGATGATAAGGAAATGGTGAGGAACACAAGAATTGTTGATACAGGTTTCTTTCAGATTTAACCACATTGTAGAGACAGCTCTGTTCTACACTGGGATCTCATTAACTAAGACCAGAGCAAAGCCTAGAACAAAAACATGAACAAAAAATTACTAAAACCACAATGATTTTTAAAATTGTACCTATTAATGACACTTTCTAGGTAATAAAAAATTTGGAACTAATGTTAAACAGCAAAATACACTACAACAATTGATATAAAGATAGACTTTTTCAGACATTATTGAAAAGGGAAGGTTGAGAAATTGACCAAAGATCTCAGTCTCTGAAAGTTCACCAATTACATAATCAACCAAGATCATCTCAGCATCTCAAATTAGCTGAATATCAGAATCAGGTGTCAAAATGTTTGGAAATAAGAATCTTGAGCCACATTTGGACAAACTAGTCAAAATTTCCAGAATTGGAGTTTGGAAATCTCTCCTGAGCAAAGTCACTGAATTTGTAACCTGGCTGCTCAAGTCCATGAACAGGAATTTAGAAATTAATGCTGCAACATGTAAGCTGTACCAATGACATAAAGGCCAAATTTAAATGTTTTTAGGCAGATTTTATGAAGATTGAGATAAATAGAGCATAGCATGATGATCATTATATTTATTTTAAAAGCAAAGAAATGACAACATGGTTAAGGATTGAAAACCTGTAGATGTGATTTTGAAATTAAAGTCAATCTCTGACTTTATTGTGGTATTGGCAAAAGCAGGAATATGCAGACTATTCAAGATAAGAATAGGTGAAAAAATAGGTTACATTAGAAACTAGAGGCTTCTGAGGTGTGAGGATATATCTTTATTATGATAAAGACTCAGGAGACAATACACGGAGAAGAAACAGCCACTTGTGGATTCTGAAAATGGAGACAGTGCCCAAATGTGGTCTTAGTGCCAGGCACTTCTCAAATATTTTACATATATAGACTCATTGAGCCTCACAACAATGCTAAAAAACATGAAACAGTTTTCATATCATTGTACCACAGAGTAGTAACTTCAATTTCCAGGACTAGGAAGTGCCTGGACTATAAACATAAACTTCATACTCTAGGGATCAAGGTCATAGAGAAATCTGAACTCATTTATTGATAGGTATATTTACAAAATAGAGTGATTCTTAGTAGGAGTATGAAAGAAAGAGATGATTGCCCATCTTTTGTGTATTGCTTTCTTTTTTAAAAATAAATCAATTTAATTGGTAGATATCAATAAAGCATGAATCCATCCAAAATGTACAATCAAATGTATTTAGTATAAATTATATTTAGCCTGATTTTTGCGTATTGATCCTGTATCCTAACAATCTAATGAAATTGTTTATTAACTCTAGCTAGGAATAAATATTCATGACCATTGTAGACTTCATTTCTGTAGCTGGTCATATGGTTAAAGCACATATTCATCACGACATTCTTTCACTACCTATTTTGTGTTCCCTTCACCCTCACCCAGCACCTCAGTTGGCTGTGTTTCTTTGCCTGATGGGATGACTCAAGCCTTCATTCCTGAGGACACAGGTCCATTGAGAGTCATTCCTGGGTTGACTTGTAGCAGTTTTCCATTGACTTTAGTCACAGAGCATAGTAATACTAGGAGGTTCCCTAGGTCATCTGCATCCCAGGTACACTCTTCCTATCACCAATGTGTACTAGCAGTCCTTTTCCTCTAAATAGAATCAATTAACCCAGCCAATACCATAATTCTCTTCTTTCTCTTTTGATTCAAGTGTATGAAAAGACCAAAGTGGGCAGGCTGCAGTCTTATCATCAAGATCAATGGAATAGTGTTTGTGTTTCCTGGTGGAAGCACTCCTCCTTTTGGGACAAAGACCTGAAGACCAGTTGAGCTTGAATTTGCATGGACTGGAAATAAAAACTTTCCTGGTGAATCCCTGGGGTAATAGTGAATGTTGCCACTTGCATTTCCAACCCTTTTTTCTAGGATTGTGAATGACAGCTAGGGGAGAAATAACACCATAGAGTGAATGTTGATTTAGAGCACAAAAAGCTTCCTAGAAAGCATTGTCCAGTCCTGGAGGTACTGTCACTTACTTGACAAGGTAAGTGAGCCTTTATAAGACCAATACACTGAGATGGAAGAACCCTGTATTTTGTTGGGTTTATCTCCCATCCCCTCTCATCCAAAAGTCAGGTTATTCATTAACAGCCATTAGTATAACCCTATTACACAAAAGAATACCAGATCTGTAGGAGATTGCAACTAGTATTTGTTTAATAAGTATGTGAATGAAAAGATAAATAAATGTATAAATCCATGAGGTAAACTTAATTTACAAGTAAAACAGAGTTCTAAGCAATAAACTAATGAGTAATTTTAGATTTTTTTTGTTATTTCATAAATTTGCAGAAATGAATATAGTTTAGCATAGCTATAAGTATTCAAAGTGAAATAAATTTTGATTCAGGGTAATGCTACCAAATATGAAAAATGTTTTAGGGATTAGTACACTTGGAAGCAAACAACAGAAATGGAGTGGGTTATGCTAAGCAAAAATGAAAGTATAAAAGGAATATCGTGTGGCTTGCAGATCTGATCACAAGCCGGGGCAGCATAGGAAATGTGTTGGAAGTTAGATGGCATTAACACAGTCTGGGACATCACAAAAAGAGAAAGACATGATCCCACTCCTACCACAGATGGAAGGTGGACACTCCTGATGACAACATCAATGCTGGATGCCAGTCTTGAGACATTGGAGGTTGAAGACATCTACTACTGCCATAATAGCAGAGGATTCAGTCTGAAATATTTTAGACTCATAGATGCATCTTAGAAAATTTTCTACATGTTATGTCAAAATTGTGTGACTCTAGCAACTGTAAATAAATTGCTAAATGCAATTACTGTTTTCCAACTTAGTGTTTTTAGAGAATCCAAGACAAGATATGACCTCATCCTGCATATAAATATATAAGAAAGAAGAAATAGAACCAGCAAAATGGTGGCAAGTAAGGAGCTCCTAGCATCAGCTCGTGTGCTAAGGGCAATTAGTAATCTCCCAAAGCTATCTAAAGCACCTGTCTGTTGGCTTCAGGAGATAAGAAGGTCCTCCTGGAACATTGTTGGAAGATTAGAAGGAGGTTACTACCCATCTGCAGAGAATATTTGTGAGTAGGGTACTCCACATCCCAGAGGCTGGTGCCCATCTTCCACTGGCTGCATATTCTGCCTAAGGGGAAATCCATGGCTGTAATTGGTAGCTCCACTTCCCATAAAGGGTATGGAAGAGATGGTTAGGCACCAGCTTAAGATACTGATTAGTAAATGTGGTGGACAATATTATATTCCTAAGAAGAGCAGTTGTTTAAACCTGTGCATTTCAGAAAGAGGCCAGTAACACCATTTTGACTCCACCTCTGGCACAAGGGGAAGCACATGGACTGAAAATCACAGTGCTTGTATAAACCAGCTTCTTTTCATCCTGATCAAATTGCAGTTCTGGCATGAGCCCCATCCTCATTTATGGCAGGGACATAGCTGGAAAGGCATGCACCAGCATATCCGGGAAAATATAGACCACACCAAAGAGGCTGGTGATCATCCTACCTGGGCACTGCAGGCTGCCTCATGGGCTACCCTGTGGTTGGAATTGGAAGCGCCATTTCCCAAAAACAGGGGAGGAAGAGACAATTGACCACTGATTTCAGCTACTGATTAATAAATTTGACTGGTTAAAGTATAACTCTAAAAATAGCTGAAGTTTAAAATGTCCAAGTCAGAAAGTGTTTGGTAGCCGCCATTTTGACTACACAAAAAGCATGAGGACAAGCAAGCTCACTGAAAATCACCGTGATTGTAGGAACAGGTGTCTTTCACCCAGGTTGGCCTGCAGCCCAAGCCTAGGCTTCAGCCCCATCTCTAGCAAGGAGAAAGCTTGCAGGCCCTGCAAAACAGCCTTTCCAGGTAAATGAAGGTGCACATTTCACAAACAGAAGAGTATGATATGTACAAGGGCAACTGCAGTCATATTGAACTGCACTGCATAGATTGCTCTCCATACCGGTATCTCCATCCCAACCCCAGGAAGGGAACAAAGGCACTTGAAGCTTCATAAGTCTCTTTGGGCAACTATAGTCTAGAACTACACAACTTGGATTGCTACACACAGTTGTAGCTTTGTCCAAACACCTTGCAAGAAGAAATGTGGAAGAAGATTCATCAGTCCCTAGGGCACTGAGGGCAGCTGGAGCCTCTACAGCTCACAACACCAACTGCATCCTTGGCTCCTACTACACAACCAGCAAGGGAGAAAGGGCAAGAAAGCCCTAAACTAAAGAGCAAAACTCCACCCTGAATGAATAATCTAGTAAACCAGGCATCAATGCACAAGGAAAAAAAATTAAATCTACACGAAGAACCAGGAAGATGTGACCCAGTTAAAGGAGTAAGATAGGCCTCTGGATGGCATAAAGAGTTGAAACAACTAATCATAGATGTTCAAACAAATCTCCCTAATAAATTCATTGAGATGGCTAAAGAGATTAAGGATAATAGGAAGACATTGAATGAGTACAAAGAAGAATTTGAAATCATACATAGAAAAATATCAGACCTTTTTGGAATGAAAGACACAGTAAATGAAATTTAAAATACACTGGAGTCATATAATAGCAGATTTGAGGAAGCAGGAGAAAGAATTGGTGAGCTCAAAGAAATGGCCTCTGAAAGTGAACGAACAAAAGAACACATGAAGTAAATAAGGGAAAAAATTGTACAGAGTCTCAAATAAATAAATGACAGCAAGTGACATGCAAACAGATGTGTCATGGTTGTTCCAGAAGGAGAAAATGAGGGAAAAGGGGCAGAGGGAATATATGATGACATAATGGAAGAAAATATCCCTAACCTACTGAAGGACATAGATTTCTATATCAATAAGCACAATATACTCACTTCCAAATAAACTGTGTTTGTAACCAAAAGACCACCTTTGTAGGAAATACTAAAGTGTGTGCTACAGCCTGAAAACAGAAGACTGGAGAGAGAGGCCTGGAAGAGCATAAAGAAATGGAGATTTTATCAATAAAAGTAACTAAAAGTATCAGAAGAGTGGTGAAAATAATATAAGACAGAAAAAACTCAAATATTCTGGAATAAATTTAACCAATGATGTAAAGCACTTTATCCAGAAAAATGCAACTAATTGGTAAAGAAATCAGAAAGACCTAGATAATTGAAAGAACATTCCATGCTCATGGATTAGAAGACCAAACATCATTTTGATGTCAGTTCTCCTCAAATTGATATACAGATTCAATACAATCCAGATAAAAATTCTACCAGAAGTTCTAAATAAATGGAAAACATGATTACAATTTTATGGGGAAGGGTGAGTGGTCCTGATTAGGCAGAAGAATCTTAAAGAGGAAAAGTGAAGTTGGTGAACTCTCATGTCCAGAATTTAAATTGTATTACCTAGGTACCTTGGTAAAAACAGCATGCTACTGTCATAAATACAAACGTATAGACCAATGGAACCAAACTGATGGTTCAGAAACAGACACTCACATCCATGGTCAAGTGATTTTTGACTAGCATGTCAAACACACTCAGTTATAGCAGAACAGTCCATTGAACAAATGGTGCTGAAAAACTGGATATCCATGCCCAAAATAAAGAAAGAGGATACCTTTCTCACATTTTATCCAAAGTTTAACTTAAAATGGATCAATAGCCTAAATAAAAATGCAAGAACCATATTGCTTCTACAAGAAAATGTAGGAAAATATCTTCAAGACGTTGTAGTAGGTGGTGGTCCTTAAAGGAAATAAGAGGATGACTGCGATGGGCTACTGATATTTAATGTATGTAGAAGTTTTATTTAACTTTACTGTAAAAGTGTGGAAATGTATAGAGTGGATGGTAATACGTTTAGTAAGTAACAGCTGGTTTAAAAATTGGAATGTGGCTGAAAATGGTAGTCTACCGGTGTAAGTACCAAATTAAAGAAAGCTAGAGAAAAATCTAGGGAATGAATAGCACAGTAAACCCTGAAGTGGATGAGAATTGTGGTGGATGGTACAGAGAAGAGAGTGACCTTGTTGAGCTAGAGCAGGTGTACATCATTATTACAGCATGGTGGGAATGTGGAGAAGTATGGGAAAAATACAACTGGAGTGACTAATGGACTGTGGTTAATAGTAATAATGTAATATTCATGCATCTATGCCAAAGATGTACTGTGTTGATAATTGGGGATAATGGAAAAGGTGTGCCAAATGTATGCTAAGGACCGTACAGTAATCTGATGATACTGTCTCATAATCTCTAAAAAATGTTCCTCCATGGTGTGGTGTGTTGATAGAGGGGTGTTGTTTGGGAATTCTGCACATGTGCATGACTGTTTTGTAAGCTTAAACTTTTGTCATAAAAGTATATTGAAAAATAGTAATAGAGTAGGTTGAGGGAAAATACACCTAATGTAAGATAACAACTATAGTTAGTAATATTTTAGCAATATTCTTTCATAATTTGTACCAATTCTCAAAACAGTGCAAAGTATTGGTGATGGTTTGACATGAGAGACCCCTGTATGATGTTATGCATGTTTGCTTGTAAGTTGCCAACTTGTATTATACATTTATTATTTATGCATGTTCATGTATAAATTATATGAAAGTAATAATAGAGTGGTTAGGGGATAAATACTTTTGGTTAGCAGAAATGTTTTGAAATTACTCTTAAATCATTACTTAAAATATTTCAGAACAGTGCAAGGTATTGTTAGTAAGTTGAGGTATGAGGGACCTCAATGATCTTACGTATGTTTGACTTGCAAGTCCACAAATGATAGTATACACTTATTGTTTATATATGTGTATTTATGACTGCTATACTTATATAAATTTAAACATATATGAATTTATAAATGTATGTATATACATATTCATGTGCGTGTATATACATATACATATATATGGAGAAACCAGCTTACAAGGTTTTAATCCCTAACACTGTGCTCTGAGAATTTCACCTTCATCTTCACTGGTTCATTGCAGGAACATCCCTCAGCCAAGATACATTTTGCAGCAGCATTGTTGGTCTGAGCCTCACAAATGGAGCCTTTTATCTGAGGTATATGGCCAGAGAAACAATAATTAGGGATAAGCTGAAAAATACTCAGGCTCCTGTTCTACAGTGTTCTTATTACAAACTTTTTACAAATGAGAAATCTTCCTAGTACATGATCCTCTTATTCAGGTAGATCCAAGAAATAAAATAGGATATGACACAAATGCTACCAGTTGCACAAGCTTCTCTACCTAACCCAGTTAGAGACTGTATTTTGCTTTATTATGTTTCCTATTATGAGTTGCACAACATCTCTGATTCACTCTCCTGTCATTTTCTCACAACACTAAGACTTGGATCAAATCTTTCCTTCTCAGTAGAGACTTCCATGACATTCAATGTCCCCAATTTTTTACCTCCTCCATGTTCCATGCTTATGACCATGTGCCTTTACAACTTTTCCTGTAAAGAAGTACAGAGCATTTGCTTTCCTCTTAAATGTGACCTTGTCTTGGGAATTTCATTAATGAAAACAAGGCAACCATAGGAAATTGCTCTGATTCCAGGTTTTCAATAAAGAAAGAAAGGCAACAAGATGATAACACCATCCTAGAACCTCTGGCTCCTGCTCCCCTGTGTTTCAGATGAGAGAAGATGTGCAAACGTGAACATGTTTTTTTCCTTCCAAGGTCATCCTCCTGTTCAGATATAAAGTCCATCACATTAAAATAGGATATTAAATGAAAGATGCAGTCATTTATAAAGGTAAATCAAATGTAAAAAAAAGAAAATTTGATATCCCCTCATACCTCATAAAGGTAGATGCCTTTACTTTCCTCCTTTTCCTTAACTCACCTATTTTAGAAAAATTCAGATTTTAAATGATCTCTCTGTCCTCTTCAGAGGTATGTATATTTTTCTTTGTTTTTACTTTTTAATTTATTTTAATTGGCTTTTTAAAAAAGATATATAGATCACAAAAAAATGTTACATTAAAAAATATAAGAGGTTCCCATATACTCCATACCACAATCTACCTCATTCATCAAAAGTGTATATTTTTAAAAGATAAATAGATGCTTAACATATTAATCTGTTTTCTTTTATTAGACACTGCATATGTACCCTTGAGATTCTTGAAATCTATTAGAGAATGTAGCAGGACACACCAGGATGGGAATTTAATATTTCCTTTTTTTTTGTGGGTCTCCACCCAATAAAATGACACCCTAGAACAGTATGAACACATTCAAGACCTTAATATTAATGGGAAACTATGAAACTTATTCTTGGGAGACTGAAACTTAGTGGTCGTCAAAGGTTCTAAGGGGACAGAGAGGGAAGAATAGGTACATAGGGTATATTGAGATCACTGGAATTGTTCTGCATTACTTTTCAATAATGGTTGCATTATGATACATTATGTCAAAACCCATAAAATAGTGCAGTGCAAAGTGTAAATCAATGGAGACCATCGTCCATGAATAGTAGCAATGCTT
This sequence comes from Dasypus novemcinctus, assembly GCF_030445035.2. Lineage (NCBI taxonomy): Eukaryota > Metazoa > Chordata > Mammalia > Cingulata > Dasypodidae > Dasypus > Dasypus novemcinctus. Next base: position 86,160,765 of record NC_080689.1, on the reverse strand, counting down.
CAATATTTGTTCATCAATTGTAACAATGGACCATAGTCACGTCAGATATTATTAATAGGTTAAAATGTGAGAGGAGAGGGGGTGGGGTGTAGAGGAAGACCCTGTATTTTCTCTGTGACTTTTCTTTGTCTTAAAGCTTCTTTGAAAATAAAATGATAAACACAAATAAGACACTGAGGGAACATACAGAAGAAATGATCAATATTCATAAAAGAGAGATCATACAGTGATGAAAGGTGCAATACCAAAAAAAATTGGTTTTGTTTTTGGGGGAAGTTTTGGATTACATAAAAGTTACAACCAGGGGAAGGAAAGATAGCTGGTACAATTATTGTGTGGTTCAAATTGTGTGGTCCAAATATAAACCATAATATAAGCTATAGACCATGGTTAATAGCAATGTTTCAGTATTTGTTCGTCATTTGCAACAAATATATCACACTAATGAAAATTTGTTAGTGGGGGGACATATGAGTGATGGGGTATATAGGAATCCCTCATATTTTTTATGTAACATTTATGTAATCTAAAACCTCTATAAAAATAGAAGGAAAATCTTTCCCAATCACCTGGGAACCATCTCTTGGAATGGAACCATCAGGAAGACAATACCCTTCCCTCTCATTTCCTCTGGGAGTTTACATGCAAAACTTAAATGGACACCTGGTTCCAGGTTGAAAAACTACCTCATGCCATAAAAATATGAGAATTTTATGTTTCCCTGGAAATCATCAATTAACTAAGCCAGAGGTTCAACTCCATTGCCAGATGAGTCTCAGATGATCTAGTTGAGATGAATGGACCTGTCAAGTCTTCTTACCAGAGGACTAGTTAACATTTACTTTGAGAACCTGTGTGCAATTTGTTGTTATGCTCCTGTCTGTCTAAAAAGGTGATATTTTGTTCTGTCTTTGCAAAACCTTTAGAGTATTGTCTGGAAGTGCATCACTTTCCTATTTTAATTCATTAATCAAAATGTTTCTTTTCTCTTCATCCTTTTTGGAGTAGTTTCATGATTGGCAGGATGTTTTGTTTTGAATTATATTTTCCTCAAGGCTAATGACATGGAATTAATTAACTGGAAACTTACTGAATTAAGCAGATAATTTACAGGAATCATGAACATGTAGAAGTCAGGTAAAATATGCTGAATTATTCAGTGTCTCTACTAGATCTATATTTTCTTTTTTTTGGAATTCTAGGCAGTTAAAACACACTAGTGAAAGAGTCATAGAATTATGAACTCTATAATCCCATGAAAACCATGTGGTTAACTAATTTGGAAGCCAGAATTTTCTCTGTCAGTTTTTTCTCCTAAAGGAATACTATATCTCTGTTATATTTCTCATATGGTTATGAGAAAACAGTGTTGATTTTACCTCACAAGGATTCCTTTGATTTGGATAAATTAATTTATTTATTGGGTTCCTAGGCCTCATCTCAAGCAAATAAAATCCTGGAATACATGTAACATATATCATTTTAGAGGAAAGGAGAGCATCTTGTCAAAGACTTGAAGGTAAGATTGTGAAAATTGGAAGAGGAAATGTAAAAATAAAAGTCACTTTCTCTTTGATTTTGTCTTCCTTCTTTCCTTGTTGTCCTCACCTGATAGAACAGAGTGACTCTCTTGTTGGGGGCTAACGTGCCTGGTGATTTTAAGATGAAGCCTATGCTCATTTAGCGTTCAGAAAATCCAAAGACCAATAAAAAGATATGCCAAATCTGCTCTGCCTGTGCTCTTGAAATTGAACAAGAAATCCTGAATGACAGTCCTCTGTTTCCAACATGGTTAGCTGAATAATTTAAGCCCACTAAAGAGACCTCCTGCTCAGAACAAAAGATTCCTTTCAAAATATTACTGCACATTGACAATTCACTTGGGCACCCAAGAGCTCTGATGGAGTTGTAATGAAATTCATATCATTTTCATATCTGATAACCCAACATCCATTTTGCAGGCAATGGATTGAGAAGTCATTTTGAATTTCAGGCCTTATTATTTAAAAATGCATTTTATAAGCTACATCTGCCATAGGCAGGGAGTCTTCTTTTGGAACTCAACAAAGTATATGGAAAAAATTGTGAATATAGATGACATTAAGTACATCTGTGATTCATGGGAGGAGTTCAAACTGTCAAAATTAACAGGACTTTGAAAGAAGTTGATTCCAACTCATATGGAAGATGTTGATGGAAAGTAACTGCAGATGGTGTGGATAGAGAAAGAGAATTTGAGTAAGAAGTGGAGCCTGAAGATTGGACTGAACTTCTGCATCTCATAATAAACTTTAATAGATGAGAAGTTGCTCCTTACAAATGAGCAAAATAAAAGATGTCTTGAAATAGTTTCTACTCCTGGTGAAGACTCTTCTCTAGCACACATGGATCATTCTCCAGGGTAGACTACATGGTTGGTAACAAAGCAAGTCTCAACAAATTTGGAAAGATTGACATTTACAAAGTAATTTTCCTGACCAAAACAGAATGAAGCTGGAAATTAATAAGGGGCAGAGAACCAGAACAGGCACAAAGATATGAAAGTTAAACAACACATTCTTAGACACTTAGTGGGTCAAGGAGGAAATGGCCTAAGAAATCAGAAACTACCTTGAATCAAATGAAAATGAGGACACAACATATCAAAAAGTATGGGATGCAGCAAAAGCAGTGATGAAAGGGTAACTTACAGCCATAAAAACTTATATTAAAAATAAAAGAGCTAAGATCAAAGACCTAATTGAACACATGGAGGAATGAGAAATAGAAGAAAAATCTAATCTCAAGGCAAACAGAAAATAAGAAAAACCAAAGTTTATAGCATAACTAAATGATAAGAGAATTTAAAAAAACACCAGGAAATTTTAACAAATTCAAAAAATGGCTCTTTGAGAAAATTAATAAACACACACACTCTTGGAATCAGACATGACTCAACCACTTGGCCACCCATCTACCACACGGATGTCCCAGGTTCAGGTCCCAGTGCGTTCTAAAAAAGAAGATGAACAGATGTCTTCTCCAGCCACAAGAGAGCAACATGCTACTGTGAAAGAGCAGGACACCACCACAAAGAGCTACACTCTGCAGCCACCACAACAAGCAGAGGCCACAAGCCAGCAGATCCCACAGCCCACAGGGAGTGGATGAGGCCCCGTCCGTTGGGCTCTCACCTGTCATGTGAGAGGTCCTGGGTTTGGTGCCTCTTACCTCCTGGAGAAGGTGAGCAAACAATGAGTAGACAGACATGAGAACATCTGGGGAAAAGGGGAGGTAAATAAAGAAAAATGAAGTAAATTTTTTAAAAAATCAGCTTTTAAAAAATTTGACAAAACCTTTGCTAGACTGAAAAAGAAGAAATGGTGTAATTAAAATAAAAAATGAGTGAGGAAATATCACTGCAGATCCCACAAAAATAAGCATATCATAAGAGGATACACTCAAAAATTGTATGCCAACAAGATGACTAACTTAGATGAAATGGACAGATTTCTAGAAACACACAATACTTACATTGATGAAAGAAGAAATTGATAATCTCAACTACCAGTCACAGGATTGAATTAGTCATCAAAAACCTCCAAACCAGGAAAAGTCCAGGATCAGATGGCTTTCATAGTTGTACTCCCATCTGAAAAAATCCAAATAGACCAACTCTGTGCCACATAGTCTTCAGAATGTCAAATGCCAAAGAAAAAGAAAGAATTCTGAGAACAGCAAGAGAAAAGCAATGCATAACATATAAGGGATATCCAATAAGATCAACTGCTGATTTCTCACAAGAAACAATGGAGGCAAGAAGACAGTGTTCTGATATTTTTAAGATATTACAAGAGAAAAACTTTCAGCCAAGAATCTTATATCCAATAAGACTCTCTTTACAAAAATGAGGGCGAGATCAGAATATTCACAGAAAAATGGAGTGAATTTCTAAGCAAGAGACCTGATTTTCAGGAAATGCTAAAGGGTGTGCTAGAGTCTGAAAAGAAAAGATAGGAGACAAAGGCCCAGAAGAGGGACTAGAAATGTAGATTATATCAATGAAAGTAACTAAAAGTGTTAAAAGAGTGGTGAAAATAAAATATGTAACATAAAACTCAAATAGGAATAAACTTAACCATCAATGTAAAGCACTTGTATTCAGAAAAATTCAACTCAGTGTTAAAAGAAATAAAAAATGTTTTAAATAACTGGAAGATCATTATGCTTATGGATTGGAAGACAGAATATCATTAAGATGTTAATTCTACTCAAATTGATATACAGATTCAATCCCAATGAAAATTCCACCAGCAGTAAAGAAAAATTGAAAACACAATCACCAAATATATTTGGAAGGGTAAGTGTTCCTGAATAGTCAGAAACATCATAAAAATGTAAAGCAAACCTTCATCTCCAGACTTTAAATCATATTACAGCATGGTACTGGCCTAAAGACAGACACAATAGACCAATGGAACTAAATTTATGGTTCAGAAACAGACCCTCCCATGTAGGTCAAGTGATTTTTGACTAACATGTCAAACTAAGACAGCTCAGGCAGAACAATCCATTCAACAAATGGTGCTGAAAGAATTGGATATCGATAGCTGAAAGAAGGAAAGAGGACCTCTATCTCACACCTTATCCAAAAATAAACACAAAATGGATCAAAAACCTAAAAATAAAAGCAGGAACCATAAAACTTCTAGAAGAAATTGCAGGAAAATATCTTCATGACCTGGGGATAGGTGGTAGATTTTTAAAGGAGGTAAGAGGAGGACTAAGATGGACTACTGATATTTAACATACGTAGATGTTTTAAATAGCTTTAGTGTAAAAGTGCGGAAATGTATGCAGTGGATGGTAACACAGAGTAACAGCTAGTTTACAAAGTCTAGGTATGTAAATGCCAATTGACAGAATGCTAGAGAATAATCTAGGAACTAAATAGCACAGTAAACCAAGAGGTGGATGAGAATTGTGGTTGATGGTACAGATGCAAGAGTTTCCTGTGTTAGCTAAGGGAAATGTACATCACTACTGCATGGTGTTGGGAATATGAAGAAGCATGGGGAAAATACAGCTGGCGTGACCTATGGACAGTGGTTTGTAGTAATAACTATGTGCATTTATGCCAAAGTTGTACTTCGATAATGTTGGCAGTATGTTGATAATGAGGCAGTATGAAAAATGTGAGCCAAATATACACTATAGTCATGGTAACAATCAGATGATATCTTATTTGTAGCAAATGTTCCACCACAGTGTGGTGTGTTGATAGAGACGTGTCGTTTGGAAATTCTTCACATGCGCATGATTGTTTCATAAGTTTACAACTTCTGTCATAAAAAAAATTTAAAAATAATAATAGGATGGATTGGGGGAAAACCACACCAAATGTAAGATAAGGTCTATGATTAATAGGAAGATTTTGATGATATTCTTTCATAATTTATAGCAAACATCTCATGACAATGAAAGATGTCGGTGGAGGGTTAATGTATGGGACCCCTGTATGGCATTATGCATGTTTGCTTTTTAAGTTCACAACTTTTGCTATATACTTATTGTTTATGTATGTTCATATATAAGTGATATAAAGGTAATAATAGTAGGTTTGTTTGGGAAATACTTTAGTTGGTAGTAATATTTTGACAATGCTCTTTAATCATTAGATAAAAAGGTTTAACAACAATGCAAGTTATTAGTGGTAGGGTTAGTTATGAGAGTCCTGTATGATGTGATATATGTTTGTTTTGTAAGTTCACAACTATTATTATAGAATATTGTTTATGTATGTTTATGTATAAGTGATATACTTCAATAAATTAATTTTTAAAAAATAGTCAGGAACATCTGTAATTTGAATGAAACAAGAAGCTCTATTCATCAAAATAGTGGAAAAGAGAGTTTCCTCTGCATTTCTTGCTAACGACCTACCTCTTCTACAATCCAAGAGAAGCAAGCTGAGAAACTGCATGGGACTTGTACATGGAGCTGAAAGGCACAATGACTTCTCTCCTTCTGTTTGTGTTCAGATGCACTAATGATACCATGTTATCAAACCTCCTTCTGATCTCATGTCCTGACATTTAAGCTGATTGCAAACAGACTACTAAGGATGAATAGAGTAATCCTATATGACTTAGATATGTTCTGAAGAAATTCTTATCCATCTAGATGAGGGTGCAGGGCCCTTGATTCACCTGAATCCAATGACCATCACTACATTTTCTAAACTGTCCTTTCTGTATCTGAATCCCTGCTACCTCCTCCTGCTAGGAGGAAAGACTCAGCACACCAGGATATCAGTCGATGTACTCTCTGAGTGGTCTTCAATTTGTCTTTTGACAAGAAGAACTGAGGAACAAGTTTATTTTATATTTTAATTTTATTATTATATATTTTATTTTTATTATTTTATGATAATTTTATTATATTTTATTATATATTATATATTATAATTTTATTAAAATAAATTATTATATAATAATTTTATTATTGTTGTATTTTATTAATAATTACCATAGAATTCCCATTGCTTTCTCATGATACTGTATTGAATTGGTACAGATTATGTTAATACATCCAAGTTTAGAAGGACCTGGATAGGAAAATTGAACAGCTCTGAGATTCCTGTACCCTACAAGAGTAGATCAGTACTACTTACTAGAATTGTTGCCCTTGATTTCACCTGCTGGATTTTTCTTGCCAAGAGACTTAAGAGAGAACTCTTGCTCTGTATCAATGCTTGAGAATACTCATGTTTCGTAGGAAAAGTGAATTCCTAGACTTTCTTTTGGGGCATCTCATAAGACTTTCACTTCAAGGACTTTCTTTTTAGAGTCAGTATCTTTAAAAGAAGGTTTTGTAGCAAAAGTGGAGGAGAAAGTATGGTACTTTGTGTGCCAGAGGGGTAGGAAAAGAATAAACAAGTAAGTTTTGTGCAGTTATAAGTGTGTGTCCTTTGCCTTTAGTAGGACACTTGAAATTTTCACCCTTCTCCTGATTTTGCAACATCGTGACTTATCTCTTCTAAATAACAGGGAATTTTCCAAATAAATGGATATAAATGGGTTCAATTAAACAATAACAAAAGAAAGACAGAAGACTAGAAAAGACTGGACAAAAAAAGAGCAAAGAAGAGAGGGTAGAGAAGAAAATGTGTAACTTTGAGCCCAAATTTTATAAAAGTTAATGATGAAATAATTTTTTTTTAACTCTGAAGCCATTTTTATCCAATACGTATTTAAGGACAGTACAAATGGTCTGCCTTCAGACCCACAGCTTCTGAGGGCTCTAGAGACATCTGGACAGGGCAGGGCAGACAACCCCAGCAAATCAGCACCCCATCAGTGGGCCTTAACTTGGATTTTGTGTTAACCTATCTCTCCAATGCAACCAACTTAAGATCATTTATAATTTCCTTTCACATGATTCCTCTTCCCCTTTCATTTGAGGCTATAATTAGCACTATATCCATTAAATATCTGTCCCAAAGCCTTAAACCTTCAGTCTGTTCATTAGCCAGTTGAGACTGAATCTCAGAAAAGTTCCTGCCAACACCTACTGTCCAGTTTATATGACTCAGTCAGGACAACTAACAAAATGGTGATGATAGACAATGTCCATCTGGAAAAGATCAGAGAGTATCTACAACTTAAGTCAAGAAGTGCCATCCACCTCGCCCATGGGATCTCAGCCGCCTCTAAGTCAGAGGCAGAGTAGGCATCACCATCCCCAAAAGTCTCATGATTGAGAAATGAACACATGTAAGGGTGGAATGCAGCTATTGAACAAAGCAAACTTACTAATATTCTAGTAACTGAAGATCTTGTAATATTGATATAAAGACAGTGGTATCTAGAGTTTCTGAGGGGAGGGAGAGGGAAAAATATGTGTAACGGGGCAATTTTGAGATATTGGCATTGTTCTGCATGATATGGAAATTCCAGATACTGGCCATTATACGTTTTGTCAAAATTATAAAATTGAGAGCTGCAAAGTGTAAACTATAATGTAAACTGTAGGCCATGGCTAGTAGCAATGCTTCAATATGCACTCATCATTTGTAACCAAATACCACATTAATAAAGATATTATTAATAAGGGAGAATGTTACAGGGAAAGGCGTAGGGGTATATGGAAATTCCTATATTTTTAATGTAACTTTTCTGTCATCTAAAACTTCTAAAAATAAATTTAAAAATAATTGATGAAGTAAGAGCTGCCTATACTGTAATAATAGTGAATGTTAATTTATTAAACTTCCCAGCCAAAAGACAGATTAGCAGAATGGGTAAGAATATTTAAGCTGTTTCTGTGCTATCTCCAAAAGACTCACCTTAGGCCTAAGGATACAAAGAAATCAAAAGTGAAAGGTTGGAAGAAGACATTCCATACATGGAGTCTCCAAAATTCAGATTGTTCATTATTAGTGTCTAGAAACACTACTGATTGTTATTAGTTGTACTGGCATCAAGCCACTTTGCTGAACTCATTTACTTGCACTAGTAACTTTGTCATAGATATGTCAGAATTTTCTAAATATAGGATTATATTATATGCAAACAATGAGAGTGTTACTGCCTTGTTTCCAATTTGGGTGCCTTTTATTTATTTTTCTTGCCTAAATGCTTTAGCTAGAACTTCTAGTACAATGTTGAAGAACAGTGGTGACATGGGCATTCTTGTCATGTTTGCAATCTTAGAGGGAATGCTTTCATCATTGAGAATGACGTTGGCTGTGAATTTTTAATACATCCTCATTATTGTGTTGAGGAACTTTCCTTCTATTCCTATTTTTCAAAGGACTTTTATCTAGAAAGGGTATAATATTTTGCCATATACATTTTCAGCATCAGTGGAGATAGTCTTGAAGTTTTTTCCCTTTTATTTGTTCATGTGGTGAATTATGTTAATTGATTTTCTTGCATTGAACCACCCTTGCTCATCAGTAATAAAACCAACTTGCTCATGGAGTTTAATACTTTTAAATGCTGTTGGATTTGATTTGCAAATATATCGTTGAGAATTTTTCCATCTTTGTTCATTACAGAGATTGGACTCTAATTTTTTTTCCCTAATATCTACTCTGATTTTGATATTCAGGCAATGTTTGCTTTCATAAAACAAGATGAGTAATGTTCCATAGTCCTTAATATTTTGCAAGAGTTTAAAAAGAATTGGTCAAAATTCTTCTAGGTTTGTTTGATAGAATTTTTCTTGGGAAGCCATTGTCTTGGGCTTTTATTTGTTGGTAGATTTTTCTTGACTAATTCAATTTCTTTATTGGGATTTACTTCTTGATTCCTAGTAAAGTCAATGTAGTTGTGCTTCTTCAAAATTTGTGCATTTCACATAGATTGGCTAATATGTTGGCACAAAGTTTTTTATAATATCCTCTTATGATCCATTTTATTTGTTTGGTGTCAGTCATAATGTTCCTCCTTTCTTTCCTGGATATATTTATTTGCATTTTCTCTCTTTTTTCTTGGTTAGTCTAGCTAAGTATTTTTCAATTTTATGGATATTCTCAAAGAACCACATATTGGTTTTACTTAATTTCTCTATGGATTTTTTAAAAATCTCAACTTCATTTATTTCTGCTCTAATTTTTTTAAAATTTTTAATTATTTATTTATTATTATTTTTTTAAATTACATTAAAAAAAATGTGAGGTCCCATTCAACCCCACTGCCCCCGCCCCCCACTCCCCCCACAGCAACACTCTCTCCCATCATCATGACACATCCATTGCACCTGGTAAGTTAATCTCTGAGCATCACTGCACCCCATAGTCAACGGTCCACATCATAGCCCAGACTCTCCCACGTTCCATCCAGTGGGCCCTGGGGGGATCTACAGTGTCCCGTAATTGTCCGTGAAGCACTATCCAGGACAACTCCATGTCCCGAAAACGCCTCCACATCTCATCTCTTCCTCCCGTTCCCCATACCCAGCAGCCCCCATGGCCACTGTTCCCACACCCATTCCACATTTTCTCTGTGGACATTGGATTGGTTGTGTCCATTGCACACCCATGTCAAGTGAGGGCCTAGATTCCACATGGGTACTGGATGCACTCCTCCCGCTTCCAGTTGTAGACACTCTAGGCTCCACGCTGTGGTGGTTGACCCTCTTCAACTCCATGTCAGCTGAGTGGAGTAAGTCCAATAAATCAAAGTGTAGGAGCTGAAGTCTGTTGAGGCTCTGGGCCTGGGTGTCATACTATCAGTCCAGAGATTCAAATCCCCTACATACACCTCAAACCCAGCACCAACTACAATTCCAACAAAGTAGCATGCAAGTCTTGTGAAAAGAGATCCCCTCTGAGTCCAATTCCATCACGCAGAAACACCAGCTCCAAAGAAGGGCCATCTGTCATGGCAATGAACCCCCTCTGCCATGACCATAGAACCCGTGGGTCTCTCTATCCCTCAAAAGAACCAACACCTGGGGTTGCATCCACCTCATCTGTCTCTTAGACTCTGTTCAGTTGTACATAGGGGTATTCCTTCTGACAACCTCCAGACTCTTTTTTAGAGACTCACAGCCTTATAATCTCATTTCTCCTTTCCATTTCCCCCTTACATTAGGTCAAACCATTTCCCGAAGTCATGTTATTATATGTAGACAGGTATATTCTGCTGTTCCGCATTGAATCTTTAATTCAAGGTCATTTTCTAGTTGCTTCTTCAGCTGGTATGTGGTACTGATCCCTCGGTGCCAGGGAGGCTCATCCCCGGGTGTCGTGTCCCACGCTGGGGGGAATGCATCGCATCTACACGCTGCGTTTGGCTGTGAGAGTGGCCACATTTGAGTAACATGAAGGCTGTCAGGAGGAAACCCCCAGGCACAATGCTACTCTAAGCCTTGTTCTTATTGCAGGTGCACAGGCTCAAAAGTGTAGCCATTAGTATCAAGAGCCCACTGCTGGGCCCTCCTTCCTTCCTGGTTCCCGCCATTGCACCTGGAGGATTGCCCCTGCTCTCCCAGGGCCCACAACAGTGATCCCCCGGCCAGGAGCCCAGCACCCCCCCAGCCGTTGTCCTTAATTGTTTCCACAATGAGTATATATAGACATTACCATATACCCTGGGCATATGCCCTGTATAACTCCCTGTCAACCATATATATCCTGCCAATAACATCCCACATCAGCATTCCTCCGCTGCCACTGCCGAACCACTCTGTGATCCAAAACTTCCCGTAAAGTGAATCCCAACATAATGTCAGCTTCAGAAGAGTCTTAGATCACCGAAATTCATATATACAATATACATTATTTCCCCAGATCCACCATAAAACCTTTTCCCTTCCACAGCAATAATCTTTTAACTTATTCATATCATATTTCCTGAAACTGATGTACAGATTCCGAAACTATAGTTTTCAAACAAGGTGACATTTGTGCTTACTATGTGGTCCATACTTTAGGTTGTACAGTTTTCTAAATTTTTTAGTTATCCTATGTTTTGTCTTATGGTTTTCATTATTAGTCTGTCATCCCCTATATGTTTTTGGTGTAATATTAGCTGTTTTATATTCATCCTCGTGTACTCTCACATAACTCCTCTTTTGCCCCCTTATTTACCTTTGTATCCATTCCACATCGATTTTCCCCTCCCCTTAGGGCCCACAACACCTGCCAATCTAATGCCCTGGGAGCCGTCTTTTCTCACGAGAGATACAGTTCTCTCTATTAGGCGGCATTAGTCTTCCCCAGGATATGGGTCCACCCCACCCAATGGTAGAACCCACCTTGGCAAAATGAGCCTTCAGCTATTCCCTCTGGAGTCCGTCCCGCATCAGACCATACCCTCTGAGCGTCCTAACCAGGTAACCCTCCTACTTACACTTTGATACGTTTTACTCAACATTTAGTTCTCAACGAACTTCTGACACTCTCCCATGTTTGTATGTTGCCCCTCCCTCCCACCTATTTCTTGGACAATATTACCCCTCTTCCCATCCCCAGCCCCCCTCAAACCCAGAAAACCCCACCCAAAGGTAACCCCTTGCCCCCATTTTGTCCCTTCTTTGTGCTCATACTTACCGCCAGCTCATCACAGATTCCACCCCTACAGACATTAACTCACATCCTTCCTCCACCCCCCGATTTCCTGTAAGCCACTTTTCCAGACTCTAGCTCTCTGAGGCAGTTAACTTATTTCATATCATTGAGGTCATATAGTATTTGTCCTTCAATGCCTGGGTTGCTTCACTCAACATAAGATTCTCAAGGTTCATCCATGTTATCACGTGCGATTGTAGTGTATTGGTTCTTACAGCTGAGTAGTATTCCATTGTGTGTATACACCACATTTTATTGATCCACTCATCTGTTGATGGACATTTGGATTGATTCCAACTTTTGGCGATAGTGAACAATGCTGCTATGAACATTGGTGTACATATATCGGTTTGTGTCCTTGTTTTCAGATCTGATGGGTATATACCCAGCAGTGGTATTGATGGGTCATATGGCAAATCTATGGATAATTTTTTGAGAAACCGCCAAACTGTCCTCCAGAATGGTTGGATCCTTCTGCATTCCCACCAGCAATGGATGAGTGTTCCCCTTTCTTCACATCCTCTCCAGCATTTGTATTCTACTGTTTTTTTCATGGCTGCCAATCTTATGGGAGTAAGATGGTATCTCATTGTAGTTTTGATTTGCATTTCCCTGATAGCTAGAGATTTGGAGCATTTTTTCATGTGCTTTTTAGCCATTTATATTTCTTCTTTGGAGAAGTGTCTGTTTAAATCTTTTTCCCATTTTTTAATGGGTTGTTTATCTTTTTGTTTTCGAGACATATGAGTTCTTTATATATGCAAGTTATAAGTCTCTTATCAGATATATGGTTGCCAAATATTTTCTCCCATTGTGTGGGTTCCCTTTCTACTTTCTTGACAAACTCCTTTGAGATGCAGAAGGCTTTAATTTTGAGGTAGTCCCATTTATCTATTTGTTCTTTTGCTGCTCGTGCTTTTGGTGTGATATTCATGAAGCCATTTCCTATTACAAGGTCCTGTAGATGTTTCCCTACACTGCTTTCCAAGGTTTTTATAGTCTTGGCTCTTATATTTAGGTCTTTGATCCATCTTGAGTTGATCTTTGTATAAGGTGTGAGATGGTAATACTCTTTCATTCTTCTACATATGGCTATCCAGTTCTCCAGGCACCATTTGTTGAATAGGCCATTCTCTCCCAGTTGAGAGGGTTTGGTGGCTTTATCGAATATTATATGGCTATATACATGAGGTTCTATATCTGAACTTTCAATTCGATTCCATTGGTCTGTGTGTCTCTCCTTATGCCAGTACCATGCTGTTTTCACTACTGTAGCTTTGTAGTATGTTTTGAAGTCAGGAAGTGTGATTCCTCCTATTTCGTTTTTCTTTTTCAATATGTCTTTGGCTATTTGGGGCCTCTTTCTATTCCAAATAAATTTCATAGTTAGTTTTTCTAGTTCCTTAAAGAAGGCTGTGTTGATTTTTATTGGGATTGCATTGAATGTGTAGATCAGTTTTGGTAGGATAGACATCTTAATAATATTCAGTCTTCCTATCCATGAACAGGGAATATTCTTTCATTTATTTAGGTCTTCTTTGATTTCCTTGAACAATCTTGTATAGTTCTCGATGTATAAGTTTTTTACCTCTTTAGTTAAATTTATTCCTAAGTATTTGATTTTTTATTTACTATTGTGAATGGTATTTGTTTCTTGATTTCCTCCTGATCTTGCTCATTATTGGTGTACAGAAATGCTACTGATTTTTGCGCATTGATCTTATAACCTGCGACTTTGCTAAACTCATTTATGAGTTCTAGAAGCTTTGTTGTAGATCTCTCAGGGTTTTCTTTTTTTTTTTTTTTTTAAAGATTTATTTATTTATTTAATTTCCCCCTCTCCCCTGGTTGTCTGTTCTTGGTGTCTATTTGCTGCGTCTTGTTTCTTTGTCTGCTTTTGTTTCTTTGTCCGCTTCTGTTGTCAGCGGCACAGGAAGTGTGGGTGGTGCCATTCCTGGGCAGGCTGCTCTTTCTTTTCACGCTGGGCGGCTCTCCTTATGGGGCGCACTTCTTGCGCGTGGGGCTCCCCCACGCGGGGGACACCCTTGCGTGGCACGGCACTCCTTGCGCGCATCAGCACTGTGCATGGGCCAGCTCCACACGGGTCAAGGAGGCCCGGGGTTTGAACCGCGGACCTCCCATATGGTAGACAGATGCCCTAACCCCTGGGCCAAAGTCCATTTCCCATCAGGGTTTTCTATATATAGTATCATGTCATCTGCAAATAATGAAATTTTGACTTCTTCCCTTCCAATTTGAATGCCTTTTATATCTGGTTCTTGTCTCAGTGCTCGAGCAAGTACTACCAAGACAATGTTAAATAGGAGCGGAGACAATGGGCATCCTTGTCTTATTCCTGAGTTTAGAGGGAAGGATTTCAGGATTTCGCCATTGTAAACAATGTTGGCTTTAGGTTTTTCATATATACTCTTCATCATGTTCAAAAAGTTTCCTTGTATTCCGATCTTTTGGAGTGTTTTTATCAGGAAGGGGTGCTGTATTTTGTCAAATGCCTTTTCTGCATCTATAGATATAATCATGTGGTTTTTTTCTCTCAATCTGTTTATATGGTGTATTACATTGATTGATTTTCTTATGTTGAACCATCCTTGCATACCTGGAATAAATCCCACTTGGTCATGGTGTATAATTCATTTAATGTGTTGTTGAATACGATTAGCAAGTATTTTGTTAAGTATTTTTGCGTCTAGGTTCATTAGACAAATTGGTCTGTAATTTTCCTTTCTTGTGGTGTCTTTGTTTGGCTTTGGTACTAGGGTAATGTTGGCATCATAGAAGGAATTAGGCAGTGTTCCTTCTGTTTTGATTTTTTGGAATAGTTTCAACAGGATTGGTGTTAGTTCTTTCCGGAATGTTTTGTAGAATTCACCTGTGAAGCTGTCTGGCCCTGGGCTCTTCTTAGTTGGGAGATTTTTAATGACTGATTCTATCTCTTTGCTTGTGATTGGTTTGTTAAGATCATCAATTTCTTCTTTCATCAGTATGGGCTGCTTATGTGTTTCTAGGAATTTGTCCATTTCCTCTAAATTGTCATTTTTGTTGGAATATAGTTTTTCAAAGTATCCTCTTATCATAGTCTTTATTTCTGTGGGGTCAGTGGTGATATCACCTTTCTCATTTCTTATTTTGTGTATTTGCATCTTTTCTCTTTTTTTCTTTGTTAGTCTCGCTAAAGGTTTGTCAATTTTGTTGATCTTCTCAAAAAACCAGCTCTTGGTCTTGTTTATTTTTTCAAGTGCTTTCTTATTTTCTATTTCATTTAGTTCTGCTCTTATCTTTGTTATTTCCTTCCTTCTTCTTCCTGTTGGGTTACTTTGTTGTTGTTTTTCTAATTCCGTCAAAAGTGCAGTTACTTCTCCAATTTTTGCTCTTTCTTCTTTTTTGATATATGAATTTATGGCTATAAATTTCCCTCTCAGTACTGCTTTTGCTGCATCCCATAAATTTTGGTATGTTGTGTTATCATTATCATTTGTTTCAAGTTAATCATTGATTTCTTTTGAGATTTCCTTTTTGACCCACTGTTTTTCTAAGAGTGTGCTGTTTAATTTCCAAATTGTCGTGTGAAGTCTGGGTCTCTGTCCCTTGCAAATTTCCAGCTTCACTCCACTGTGGTCAGAGATATTGTTTTGTATGATTTTGATCTTTCTGAATTCATTAAGCCTTTCTTTGTGGCCTAGCATATGGTCAATCTTGGAGAATGTTCCATGTGTGCTTGAGAAAAATGTATATCCTGCTGTGTTTGGGTGTAATGATCTATATATGTCTATTAGATCCAGCTCTTCTAATATACTGTTCAAATGTTTTGTTTCTTTAGTGATTCTCTTTTGAGATGTTCTGTCCAGAGTTGATAGTGGTGTATTAAAATCCCCCACTATAATTGTAGATGCATCTATTCTTTCACTTAGTTTTTCCAGCGTTTCCCTCACATATTTAGAGGCGCCCTTGTTAGGAGCATAAATATTTATGATTGTTCGATCTTCTTGACAGATTGTCCCTTTCACTAAAATATAGTATCCTTCTTTGTCTCTCACAATTGTTTCGCATTTAAAGTCTATTTTGTCTGATATTAATATAGCTACTCCTGCCTTTTTTTGGTTGTTGTTTGCTTGTATGATTGTTTTCCAGCCATTCACTTTCAACCTCCATGAGTCTCTGGGTCTAAGATGTGTCTCTTGTAGGCAGCATATAGATGGGTCGTATTTCCTTATCCAGTGTCCCAGTCTGAATCTTTTGATAGGTGAGTTTAATCCATTGACATTCAGTGTTATTACGTTTAGAGAGTTATTTATGGTAGCCAAATTTTGGTTGGATTTGTGTTTGTTATATTTTGTTTGTATTATTTTATTTTCCCCTTCTATTTTTGTCTTTCTTGTTGCTTTTACACTCTCCTCCATCTCTGACTGCCCTGTTTTTTCTTTTCTTCCTGCAGAACTCCCTTAAGAATTTCTTGAAGGGGAGATTTATTGTTGATATACTCTTTCACTTTCTGTTTATCTGTGAATATTTTGAACTCTCCATCATTTTTGAATGCTAGTTTAGCTGGATAGAGTATTCTTGGTTGGAAATTTTTTTCCTTTAGTACCTTGACTATATCATACCACTGCCTTCTAGCCTCCATCGTTTCAGATGAGAAATCAGCACTTAATCTTATGGAGTTTCCCTTGTATGTGATGGTTTTCTTTTTTCTTGCTGCTTTTAGAATTTTTTCTTTGTCTTGAGCATTGGATAATTTGAGAAGTATATGTCTTGGGGTGGGCCTGTTGGGGTTTATGACCAGTGGAGTGCGCTGTGCTTCTTGGATATGTACCTCTGTCTCTTTCAGTAGATTTGGGAAGTTTTCATTCATTATTTCCTGCAACACTCCTTCTGACCCCTTTCCCTTCTCTTCTCCTTCTGGAATGCCTATAATACGTATGTTTGAGCATTTTGCGTTATCATTCAGGTCCCTAAGTCCTATCTGGATTTTTTCTACCTTTTTATTGACCACTTCTACTCTCTGTTTGATTTCCAATGCACTGTCTTCCACATCACTAATTCTCTGTTCTGCCTCTTCTAGTCTGCTGATATTTGCTGCAAGTGTATTTTTGATTTCTTGAATTGTGGTGTTCATTTCCATCATATCTGTTATTTTTTTGCGCATGTCTGCAATTTCCTCTCCAAGTGTTGTCTTCATGCTGTTAACCTCTTTCATTACTTCATCAAATTTGTCGGTGATAAATGTTCTGAGATCTTTCATTGCTTGTGCGAAGTCCTGCCCCCCTTCCTGATTTTCAGTTTGTTGATTGGATTCAGCCATGTTTTCCTGATTACTGGTTTGGTTTGTAGATTTTTGTTGCTGTCTTGTCAACATTTTTTTTTTTGATGGGTTTAATCAGTTCCTTAGCTTCTTTGTCTAGTCTTGGAGATTAATTACCTGTTGTTTTTGCGTAAGTGTTATTTCTTCTCTTTGTCACTTTGTTCTTCTTATTCTAATTTCTTATTGCTAGTTAAGCTCACTTTAAAGGAAAGTATTAGTGCTGGGGAAAGGCAATTGTGTAAGGAAGGAAAAAGTGTGAAGTAGTATTGGTGATATATGTTAACAAAGCAACAATATGAGTTCTGGGAGGATGGAGGTTAGATCATGTAAATTGTGTAGAGTTATAGTAGTAGGAAAGTACCTATAATGAGGTAGATGACTGAACATGGGAGGAATGTGGTACGTACTAAGAGGCTATTGTTTTCGTGAGAGAGGGAAAGAGAAAAGAAAGGTAATAGTTTCAGGGACGAATACCAGATGGAAAACTAAACAAAGGTATTAGGAATTAAGAGTTAGACACTTTGTGGATCAAAGAAAGGGAGATTGAATATAGGAGAGATAGCAGATGGTGGAGGATATCAAGTTGTAGGGGAAAGGGGATAGTGTAGATAGGCTAAATCTATTCACAGAGAAATGAGGCAGTGGAAGGTGAGGAAACCCAGCCAATGTGAGGTATTTCCTGTAGGACCTATTGTATTGTTAAGGTAAAATAGTATAAGAAGAATATTGGGGACAAGAAAGAGAGGATTAAAAAAAACAAAACAAACAAACAACAACAACAACAACAAAAAATAAAAAATAAAAAATAAAAAAAAACAAAAAACAAAGAACAGAAACCCCGCCACCAGGCTCGGCTGGGCTCGGCTGGGCTCTCCCGCCCGCCGCGGAACAGCGCAGCTTGGCTCTCCCACCCACCACCCGCTGTGGCACGGCTAGGCTCGGCTGAGCTCAGCTTCCCCACCCGCCGCCCCCCGCGGCTCGCCTGGGTTCGGCTGGGCTTGGCCGAGCCCGGTTCCCCCGCCTGCCGCCCGCTGCGGTGCAGCGCGGCTCGGCTCTCCCGCCTGCTTCCCACCTCGTCCCAGCTAGGCTACCCTGGCTGCCGCCCGCTGGGCCTCCACGTGGTGCTAGCTGCCTCAGCTCCGCCTACCCAAG